>NW_028230443.1:22254310-22478485 GCF_043228905.1 Azolla caroliniana
ATTCAAGGTCTCCGAAGAAGAAGAAGCAGAAGAAGAAGAAGAAGCCGAAGAAGCAGAAGCAGAAGCAGAAGCAGAAGAAGCTCCGCTGCTGCTCCATCAGTTGTCGCCCTTTCCGTATTTCGCCGCCCTAACGGCCACTGTACCTGTATCCGTACCTGTAACTGTACCTGTACCTGTAACTGTACCTTCTGATCAGGCCCAGGCCCAGGCCCAGGCCTTGCAGCGGCGGAGCAGCCCATACCGCAGTCAGGTGCAGCGAGAGAGCCACATCCTGGCCGAGCGCCAGCGACGTGAAGAGATGAACGAGAAGTTCACCATCCTGCGCTCCATGATCCCCAAGCTCACCAAGGTTTTCCCACCATCATCATCTCTCACCTAACATTATTCCTCAGATATTCACTTGTCTCCTTTCTGACATAGTTTGTGGAAATCTTGCCCACAGAAGGACAAGGCCTCCATCGTAACTGATACCATTAACTACATTAGAGAATTGGAGAAGAAGGTGTCCTATCTGCAAGCGGCCTGTAGTAGCAAGCAGCAGGAGCAGGGTGTATCTGAATTGAAGAAGAAGAAGAAGAAGCAGAGCATGAGTGCTCTTCGAGGAGGCGGTTCAAGCGGTCTAGTATTGAATTCTGACAAAAACAGGAATAATTATAAATTATTACCAGTAACTACCCCCATGACCAATGATGAGAATGAGACAGAATCTTCCACAATTCAATTACTGCGCAAAGCCATCAATAGTAGTGCTAATACCACCACCACCACCACCACCACCACTACTACCATGGAAGCTGAAGATAGTGATCAAACTGGGTCCTTGGTGATAGCAGAAATCCCAGTGGATCATGTATGTATGATGTCTAGCCATCATTACCATTCAGTGAAATGCAGGGCCATGTTTTATGGTTATAGATTATAATGAGTGTCAACATTACATTACATAGTTAAATCATTCATTCTCTCGCATTTATGTATAATATATTAACAATTTGTCTTTGGTTGTATACATTAAGGATGGAAGTTCTGGTGGCAGCACATATAGAAGGGTGAAGGTAGGACAAGTTGAGATCGAGGACCTCGGGGACTATTCAGCCGTGATCAAGGTTGTGAGCATGCGGAGCCGAGGCCTCGTGTTTCGCCTTCATGTGGCCCTCCACGATTGCAAGGTGGACATCATCCAAGCCAATGTCACCACTGTAGGGGATAACATGGTGCACTTCATCACAATTAGGGTAAAAAGAAAAAACCCTAATGCCTTATACATATATATGTATGTGCACAACACTATACCATTTCTTTTTCCCAGTATAAACCATGTATGTATGCACAATTCACCCATGATCATCACAACATACATTTATAATTTGGTTTTTATGCAGCTGAATGTGGGCATTAGTGCAACGCTCATTGATCTAGCCACTTCTCTTCAACTTGCCATATCCAGCCCATCCTCAGTGTTGGGGTTTGGAGATGGGGTGGTCAATTTGACATGACAAGCTATACATGTCAAAATGAACCCTGTCCATCCATCACTTGAAGATTCGCCCAATTTGCAGTTACCTTCACATACATGCTTCATGAATTGGGTTGGGTTATTATATATTCATGGTATTTAAAGTCAATGACATGGAAGGGCGGGGATTGGTATATACAAAATTTCATGTCGATCTGAAAACGATGATAGTTACTGTGACAGAGCACTAAATTATTATCAAACTTAAGGTCTGTATCATATGTACATATATACATATGAAGACAATACATACACAAATGAATGGTACATGTGTGCCAGTTATACATAAACAAAAATACGCTTGTATGCACCGTAAAACAACTTATGTGCTTGCAATTGGTGTTTTTGCAAGATACATGTATCCCATTATTTCATAATTCCTATGTTAGTCTTGCATTAGCCTCCCCACCCTTTAGAGAAAGAGACAAGAGAGGGCCTCCATATTTGAGGTAATATAAATTTTCTTTCTATGATTTATAGATTCATGTATCCACAATTACACTACTGTACTCCTTCATGTAAGCACTTCATACTCTCTTTTTATGCTCAACAAGACAGCTTATTGGTGAAGATACCTCGTCATGTAAACAATTTGAAGATTTGCTGATTGACAATTATGTCATCGCCTTACTTCTAGACCTGTACTGTGCACGTTCTTGTATTTAAAAAACTGAGCAAAACATCAAGCATCAATACAATATGCATATACTGCAGATGCATGCCTATATACGTATAGCATAATACAATTTAACACATACTATGCCTTCGTGTTCTTTATACATATATATACATGACTACATGTACATATGCATTTCCCTACACCAGTCAATGGAATAGTGATCTGATTTATACACCAGTCCAACTGTTATTTATCTAGTGGCCTTACATTGTTAGAAGGCTCAGAAATATTTTTCTTTTTTGGGGGGGAATTGCCTTACATTGTTATCTATATGTGAAAATTTCCAAAAGCCAAATAGTTTTTGACGATTACCAACAATGGTCATTGAAGGTAGTTGATACTAATCAAACTCCACCAAGTACTAATAACCACAAACAAGATATACGCTTATGTATAGAATATGTATCGAAGTAGATTAATAGACACCATAGTAGAAAGTGTACACCATCGAGCGAAGAAATCCACAACCTACTTGGTTTGGCATGTAATTTTGCCATTACATATGCCAATCATTTTGCAGCACCTCAAGCAATCCTACACCCTAAACCCTAAAGTGGAATTTAAAAATGCATTACACTTGGAGAGAACTTCAGAAAATTGTTGAAGAAGACCTCGTCATCATTGGGCATTAGTTGCCTCACACACACGATGAATGATCTTAATGTTTTGTAAAGTGGTATCCCATGCTTTTACTCCTTTATTATCCACTTGCGAAAAATTCACCAAAATTTACTCCATGGGAGAATCAAGGCGAGGTTGAAGCAAAAGAGAAGAGTTAAGGCATAATGGAGGCTTGGTTAGGGGCATAAATCCCCACCAACCACACAACCTGGCCAAAATAAGTGATTTCTATAACTAGAAACCAACTTTCAGCATCATTATGCATAACTCAAGCATAATATGTATCCTGCACAATTAATACCACAATGATAACTAAGATGTCCTACATAGATTGATGAATATCCACGTAAATGGATTGTGGACCTTACTAAGTCATGACACTTATGCTCAACTACACTTAATATATCCCATTCTCTACTCAACAAAGTTTCCCATAATATATAGCTCTTAGGAAGAGAACATGCCCCTCTCATATTCCATGTTACCACTTTCATTCAATCAACAATGTTATGGGTGCACTTGCTCCTTCAAAGCAATCGATGCCATGAAACAAGTCAAAGCATGTTTCAATGCTGCATATAGATTTTCATGCACCACATCCTTAGGGCCGTCTATTGAAACCTTTTGTTTAGGTTCTCCCACTTGACAAAAACCTTGAGGGTTTGATGTATTTACAACCCATCCCAATGAATCAAATTGAAGTTGGAGGGGTAAACACTTATCCCTAATTGTTGTTGCCAAGGAACTTTTAGGGATCCTTCCTTGTTCAGGAAGTATCTTGCCAAGTAGTCTCACAAGTAGATTCCATATTCGTTGATTTCCCCTTCGCCTCGCCATTTACATGATGCCAATATTTAACAGCAACATCAATACTAGGTCTATCCAATATCCCCCCCCCCCCCCCCCCATTCGTAAGCACTAAACTTTGATCTCTCATATCCATAGATTGAGTTCCCTTATTCTTAGGGCCCAAACCTTGAAGTGAGGCCTATTTATCACCATTTTAGACAATGTTCCTTCATCCATAACAATCACAATATCTAACATACCAACATCTCTCCCAACTCCTTGCTTACCATTCTCTTCATTGGGTACCTCCAAAGGTGAAGGAAAATGATGTTGGCATTCCACCATAAAGTGGCCCCATTCACCACATCCAAAACAATGGCATGCAATGTCTCACACTTCAATTCAAAACAAAGTCTTTTTACAGAAGGTGTGTTCATACACACCCATCCTGGCCTCCCCAACTCCTTGCTTACCATTCTCTTCATTGGGTACCTCCAAAGGTGAAGGAAAATGATGTTGGCATTCCACCATAAAGTGGCCCCATTCACCACATCCAAAACAATGGCATGCAATGTCTCACACTTCAATTCAAAACAAAGTCTTTTTACAGAAGGTGTGTTCATACACACCCATCCTGGCCTCTTATAACTTGTATCCCATAACACACAAAATATGTACTTATTTGTAGCATTTGCATGCGGAGATACCAACACTTTACCCATTTGACTCATCAACTCTGGTAAAAGTGGCCATAAAACGCATGCTTACAATCCACTATTACCCAAATGGGGCATTCTTGTTTCAACAAAGCATGAATCATAGTCCACTATGGGCGATCATTGCATTAATCGTATAATCAAAGAACATGGTAACTTTATCCAACAACACGCTTTGATGTTTAGGGCAATGAAATACTGCATCATAAAACCCTTGTGGGCTTGCATATGTATTGTCAACACAATTTGGTGACACAATTGTGTCCAATTTATGAACGGGAGTTTCCCAATAAAAAACAATGTAACCCACACGATCACAGAATGCATCAAAAGATTGTAAAACTGCCTTCACATAAGCTTCTATAATGCACATCCTCATTGAGGCATTCATTTGCTTCATTTTTCATTTTTCTCTATAATACTAGACAACAAGGTATTGGCGATCCCCTATAAATTATCCCAACTATGATTATCCTTGTGAACCTTGTCTATATGTATTGCCTTGACATATATCAATTTCTTCTCACCGATTTCCACAATACCCTAAATTCTTAGAGCTCCCAACTTCTTCCCTGAGTGCACAATTACATTCTAACATCATATTGCATTTTATCGGATCAATTGTTCCCATATCGATGTCCCCCATAGTTTGCAAGGAAATCATGTTTATATTTGCTCTTCTTGATGTGGTATTGAGCCAGGATAAAAAAGGATTTTCCATGAACAACCGAGAAAACCAAAACACACCTGATTGAAGATATCGAAGTGGCAGAAGGCAATTGGAGGCTCGCAATGTGTTATGTGTATGTTGACAACGCACGATGTCATGATCTGGTGTCGAATCCAAAGGCAAAAAATGGAAGCAGGGAGTGTCCACTCACATGCATAAAAATATATGTAAATATGAAAAGATAAATATAATAAATAAAGGTGAATGACCTAGAGGTTAGAGCCATAGACCTTCAGTTTGAACATTTGACAATGCGACGTGGATTATGAACTATTTATTTCCTTTCTTTTTTTGAAGAATGATTGGAATAAGTGCACTTAATGCCGAAATTAGGTGCCTCTTTTTCTCTATAAAAAGAGAAGCGGGTTTATTTTAGGTTACTTCAAGAGTGTTGAGAATACTACTGGCCACAACCAGTTAATACATATGCGTACGCGGGTGCTCTGGTTTCCCTTCTACTTTGGATCTATTTGATATGGGTCGTGCTCCTCCATCCGGTTTTGACTCCTTATCCAAGGTTGGCTCTCCGAACTCCAATCCAGCTTGTGCTTACTTCCCATCCGGAGGGGATTGTTTCCTAACAAACTTCCCCTTCTCTTCTACCCTCTCCCGGAGCCAATGGTATCTCCTCTGGATGTGTCTGGTTCTCGAGTGGTAGGCGGCATCCTTCACAAGGTGGATTGCACTTTGGTTGACACAATAGAGTCAGAATTCCTAGCTCTCCAATAAACTCCTTCATCCAAATTATTGCCTTGTCGGCTTCCACTACAATCATATTGTTGAGAATCAAGCTCAACATAGTGCAACGTGTGAACACACCTTTTGAGAATCCATGATTAGTCAAAGGTCAAGAGTCACACCACTACTCTCTACACATTAACTATGTGTCATAGAATCATATTCTATGACACATAACTAATGAGTTACATATTCCCCATGACTATGAGTCTTCACATTCCCCAAGAGAGAGAGTGGTTGTTATAAAGTTAATGAAGAGAGAGGGTGACTCTATATAAAGCACCCTCCTCATACTTCATACCAAGTCGGTTGTGACTCCTTATTATGCTACATTTTGTAATTCTTATTCTACTTGTGAAATATACACCTTCTTCTTCAGTATTCCTTTTTTCTATCTATCTTGTGTTCTCTCATCTCTCCTCTAATTCCTCTCACACATACACATAACACACATCTCTTCCGCTACACAAGAATCACCATCGATTCTTTACATGGTATCAGAGCGATTTGGTAGCTCAATCTAGCCCACTCGCCTCTTCGTGATCGTGTGTTGTGCTCTACGCCGATGTTCAAGAAGAACCGGCTCATCGCTATCATAGTACCATTACATAGCTCGTGTTCGAGAGAGAAGGAAAAGAAGAAAGGAAGCTTAATCGACAATGAATACTCAAATGGGGAGTGTTGTCCCTAGCGAGAAGTTGGATCGCAACAACTTTGCATCTTGGGAGTACAAGATGCACCAATACCTTGTCGGCCAAGGCTATTGGAGTTACATCAAGGGAGCACAAGAAAACCAACCCGACCCGAAAGATGCCGACTATGCAACTTGGGAGCAAGCGGCAAGCCGAGTGATGTATTGCTTGGCGACATGTGTTCACACCACATGCTCGGCTACATTAGAGAAGCCGAGACGCCGAAGGAAGCGTGGGAGAATCTAAGAAAGATTTTCGCCGTCAACACGACCGTGAGAAAGCTTCAACTCCGCCAAGAGTTGAACAACATTCAACAACGGGATATGTCCATTACAAGCTACACCTTAAAGATCAAGGAGCTTTGCGACTCGCTCAGCTCAATAAGCGTCAATGTGGACGATGATGAGATGGTGCAAATTGTTGGAAAACAGGTCCCTCTGGATGGAAGGTGAGAACCGGATGTGGAGTACCCGGCAACGGAAGACCTGGTGAGAACCGGATGACGAGTACCCGGCAAGAGCCAGATGGTGAAGACCTGGTGAGAACCGGATGTGGAGTACCCGGCAAGAGCCGGATGGTGAAGACCCGGTGAGAACCGGATGACGAGTACCCGACAAGCGCCGGATGATGTAGGCCCGGTGAGGAGTGCTCACCGGATGAAGGGACATACTCGTAAATATGTTTCTGAGAGTCCATCGGGGCTATATTTGTAAATAGCCGAAAAGTCATATTAGTATAAATATGACTTAGGGAAAACTTAGTAAAGTAGTTGTAGTCATTCTTGTTGGTGCAAGACTAGAGAGCGCGTAAAAGTGTACAGAGAGAGAGAGAGAGAGGAAGAGGTTGTTGCCTCTGTTGTAACCACCGCCTATGGCGAAGATCGTGAGCACGAGGTCATTGCCTCCGTGAGCTCACTGTTGTAATAATTGTGATATAGTGATAGTTTGGAGTCTGTGGACTCCCGTGGTTTTTCCCTCTAAGGGTTTTCCACGTTAAACATCCTGTGTACTCTTCTCTCCTTTGTGTCGTGCGTTTCATTATCCGTTTTCTGTGTTCGATTTTAGACTCGGTTGTGGCCAAGTGTTGTGGAAAGGGAGCGTGCATTCCTGTCACAAATATGCCTTGCCAGCCTTGCACCACGGTTCAACGCGATGAGGACCGTTGTACTAGCATGGGAGAATCTGTCCTCTTTCTTCGATCTTCAATCCATGTTGTTGGTCGAAGAAAATCATGTTCGAACAAGGAGCAACACCTCGGAAGGCCACATGCTCTACACGCATTCGGACGGAGGAAGAGGACGTGGCCGTGCAAGAAGAGGCTGATTCGGCCAAGGACGTGGCCCGACTTACGAAAACAACTCTCAATTACGGCAACAAGATGGAGGCCATCAAGGAACCTTCGGAAGAAGGGGGAGCCACTGTTCCGGTCCGAGCCGACAAAGCTTGGACGAATGCGGATATTGAGGAAAAATTGGTGACCACAAAGAAGAATGTCGTAAGAAGATACGCGAGTCGGCTTCCAGTAGCCGACAACTCACCAACTACGCCATCAACTCCGACTATGACGATCGCGGCGGAATGTTCGTGATGAGACATAGATCGAATTCTATGTCGGCCTCTACTTCTACTAGTGCCTCTGGTTCAGAAGACGTATGGTTCGTCGATTCCGGTGCCTCAAACCATATGACGTCGCTTCAAGAATGGTTCCGAGAACTTCAAGAGCTGGACCGACCCGACTATGTCGAAATCGGAGACGACACTACGCACCCGATTCGGCACATCAGCAATGTTCCGTTCGGAGAAGAAGGTAAGCAAACTTATATTAAAAACGTCTTGCATGTACCAACTATCACGAAGAATTTGGTCTTTGTCGGCCAAATTGTAGAGCAAGGAATGCAAGTACGATTTAATCAAGGCGGTTGCTTCATCGAAAAAGAGGGCCGACTCATCGCTCGCGGACGAAGACAGGGCCAAATGTTCATTCTCGACTCACACGAGATGAAATCGACCATGTTAGTAAAGGGCATGAAAGCCGATTCCGACATAGAGTTATGACACAAGTGGATTCGCCATATCAACCTCCAAAAGGTCAAGGCAATGCAATTGAAAGGAGTTGTCATCTGTCATAACTAGACTCGAACCCATAACCTTTTGTTACACGGGTCGAGACTTTACCATTAGGTTATGAGTTGTAATTTGAAGGATATTATTTTCATTTAGGTTTTATTAGGAAATTGATGTATATTCCAGATTTCTCTGGAACATTCTAGAAACTTCAGGAGTATTCCTGAAGACACTATAAAAGGAGGCGCAAGGCATTAGTTCGAACCAAATCGGTTCAACGCCAGTCTTAAGCCTTCTAACTACTGTTGTATATCTTCCGTCATATAATACATATATCTTTCGCACCATCATTCTCTCTCTCTCTCTCTCTCTCTCTCTCTCTCACTCACTCATTCCTTCTCTCAAAGTTCGACACCTCTCATAGTACTAATCCTTCTCTGTCTTAGTACTATTCCCCAACAATAGTACTAATCCTTCTTTTAGTACTAATTCCTTCTCTGCCTTAATAGAGTTCCTGACAGTTTGAACCGATTTCCCCTACTAGTCTCCCTCTTCCTTCTGTCTCTCTCCTTTCCTACTAGTCTCTTATTTCCCTTTTCCTTCATCCCATGGCCACCGTTAGCGCTGAAGAGTATCAATCCGTTTTCTCGGAATTTCAATGCTTGAAAGAGAAGTTTCATGCTTTGGAACAAGAAAATCAACGCTTGTTGGGGGATCTTCAGCAAATTTCCTTAGAAAAGCAGCAAACGCAACAACAGCATGGGGAACTTGCGTTACGCGTGCAACAACTCGAAGCAACCATCGTAGCAATGCAACAACAAGGGCACGGAGCACAAGGGATTCATAAAGAACCCAAGATTGGCCTTCCCACGAAGTTCGATGGAACGCGATCGCAGTTTAGAGGGTTTCTTAACCAGGTACGGTTAGTTATTCAAATGCATCCGTCCCGATATCCCACCGATGCATCACGAGTGGGTTTAGTAGGCACGTTGTTAAATGGCTCAGCATTAGCATGGTTCGCTCCGCTACTAGAAAAGGAATCTCCAGTACTAAATAATTTTGAAGAATTCATAAGTGAGTTTAAAGCATGTTTTGGAGATACTGACAGCATAAGGACTGCAATCAACAAAATCCGGCGATTACGCCAAGGTGACCGTCCAGCCTCCGCATATGCTGCAGATTTCCGCCTACTCGCCGCCGATATCCCCTGGGATGATCAAGCATTGATGGAGCAGTTCCGCTATGGTCTACGCAACGATGTCAAGGATTTACTCTTGACTTTCCCTGAAGAGCCAAAATCATTAACAGAAGCAATCAGTCGAGCGGTCAGATGTGACAACCGCCTCTTCGAGCGACGTTCGGAACGACAATTTCAGATGCCGAGGGCAAGATCCGAGCCTACCTATGCCTCAGTGGTAGCGAAACCTTTTCAAAGGGAGTCACATAATGCGCCTCCAGTAAGTACTCCAACTCCAATGGAAATTGACACTACACGTCGTCGTGGGCCGCTATCGGAGGAGGAAAAGCAACGACGCCGAACAAACCGATTATGCCTTTATTGCGGTGGACCAGGGCATATCGCGATAAACTGTCCCCATAGACCAAGAAGGCAGGTAAACCAAGTCATTGTTAGTTCTGACTATACTAAACCCGAGTCTATTTCAGTAGGAATCTCTGATAATCCTCATAGTCATAATAGTCCTAATAGTACTAATAGTCCGAATCTCGCAAACAAATTTGATGTCCTTAGCCAATTAGAAGAAGAGTTAAACGACTAAGTCCAGCCAAAATAGGAGCCGTTTGGTTGGACAGCCCTAGATCTGTGCAGCCCATTAGTGGTTCCATTCCCTCTAAGCAAGTTAGTGATGTGTTCGTAGTCCAAGTAGCAGTTAGTACTAAAAGTACCCCTCCAGTACATACCTTAGCCCTTCTAGATTCCGGAGCTAATTCTTGCTTCATGGATAGGAATTTTGCCCGAGCTCATCAGATATCTCTCAGAAAGCTCCCATGTCCAGCCTCAGTAGTAGTCATTGATGGTCGTCCCATTGCTTCTGGTAATATCATAGAAGAGTCGGAACCCGTTAATATTGTCCTAGATAACTTAACATGTGTAGTATCATTTAATATTATTAGTATTCCAGAACATCCCATAGTTTTAGGATTACCATGGTTCGAGTTACATGACCCAGACATAGATTGGAGGACAAGGGAAATCCGGTTGCGACAAACCCAAGGATCTACCCAGAAGGTTGCAACCATTTCGCTACGTCAGTTGCGTGAGGAAGGGCGCAAGGAGGAAATGTTTCTCTTTGCAATATCAGTACAACCCTCCAGCACCACCAAAGAGGAGTCCACCGTTCAACTTCCCGAGAAGTATCGTCAGTATGCTGATGTGTTCGATAAAGTACAAGCCAACACACTTCCTCATCATCGGCCGTACGACTGCGCCATCGACTTACAACCGGGAAAAGAGCCGCCATGGGGGCCGATCTACAATTTGTCACCAACCGAGTTAGAAGTCCTTCGAGCCTATATAGAGGAGAATTTGGAGAACGGTTTCATTCGGCATTCGAAATCTCCAGCCGGCGCACCCATTTTCTTCGTCAAGAAAAAAGATGGCTCGCTTCGACTCGTTGTAGATTACCGTGGCTTGAATAAGGTCACAGTAAGAAATAGGTATGCTCTTCCCCTTATCTCAAGTCTTTTAGAACGGATCAACGGTGCCAGGTTCTTCACGAAGATCGACTTACGAGGAGCCTATAACCTCGTACGGATCCGACCAGGAGATGAATGGAAGACCGCGTTTCGCACCAGATATGGGCACTTCGAGTATACGGTCATGCCGTTCGGACTCACTAATGCGCCGGCAGTCTTCCAGCACATGGCGAATGATATATTTCGAGATCTCTTGGATGATTTTTTGATCATCTATTTGGATGATCTACTGGTTTATTCAAAGACCCAAGAAGAACATGATTCTCATGTACTATTAGTACTAAAACGACTTCGAGAACATGGTCTGTATGCAAAGTTAGAGAAATGTAGTTTCGGGTGCAACCAAGTGGAGTTTCTCGGCTATGTCATCTCCTCAGAAGGCATATCTATGGACCCAGCCAAGGTCAAAACGGTGATAGAATGGCACACTCCGCGTTCGGTGCGGGATGTGCAATGCTTCCTAGGCTTTGCAAATTTCTACCGGAAGTTCATACAAAATTACTCAAAAATTGTGCTGCCTCTTACACAGCTCACCAGGAAGGGACAATCATTCATTTGGTCTAAAGAGACGGACATGGCTTTCGAGAGTCTTAAGAAGGCGTTTACATCAGCTCCAATTTTAGGTCATGTGGATCCGGAAAAACCATTCATTATCGAAGCTGATGCATCGGATTTCGCATTAGGGAGCATTCTGTCACAACAGGGTAACGACGAGAAGCTACATCCTGTGGCTTTCCACTCCCGTAAGTTTGACGCCGCCGAAATCAACTACGAAATTCATGATAAAGAGCTATTAGCAATAGTTGATTCTTTTATGCAATGGAGGCATTTCCTGGAGGGATCTCCTCATCAGGTCACTGTATTCAGTGACCACAAGAACCTTGCCTACTTTCAAGATGCTCGTGTACTGAATCGACGTCAAGCTCGGTGGGCCCACTTCCTCACACGCTTCGACTTCAAAATTACATATCGTCCGGGGAAGCACCAAGGGAAGGCAGATGCATTATCACGGCGTTCGTATCTAACACCACGTCCCGGTGAGCCAGCTTTCGATAACCAGAAGCAAGTAATCTTGGGTCCAGCACGACTGCAAGCAGCACAGATCTTTGACATGCCCGTGGATTCCGACATTACCAATACTATACGTGAGGACTTGAAGACTGACGCTTTCGCCCAAGCTATACTAGCACAAATTGACCCCTCTCGAGCGTCATGTTCACAATCACAATCACCAGGTACGGATTATCGGCAATTCAAATACTGTGATGGATTACTCTTCTTTAAAGAACTTTTGTATGTTCCTAATGGTTCTTGCCGCCTTCGAGTAGTACAAAACTGCCATGACACATATACAGCAGGACATTTTGGTAGTACTAAAACATTAGATTTAGTACAACGATCATTCTGGTGGCCCCGTATGCGACAATTTGTCGAAGATTTTGTTCGGACTTGCGATACATGCTGCAGAGCGAAAATGCCAAGACATCATCCATATGGTTTATTAGAACCATTACCAATTCCAAGCAAGCCATGGCAATCCATTGCTCTTGACTTCATTACAGATCTTCCAGTCTCTAAGGGATTCAGTGCGATTCTCACAGTGGTGGATCGATATACGAAGATGGCTCATTTCTTACCATGTACTAAAGAAATATCTAGTGAAGACACCGCCGAAATTGTCATGCGGGAAGTATGTCGGCATCATGGACTCCCTGATAATATCATCAGCGATCGTGGACCCCAGTTTGTGTCAAAATTCTGGAAGCACCTTTTTAAAATGCTGAAGGTCACTTGTAACCTCTCCTCCGGCTACCACCCACAAACCGACGGTCAAGCCGAACGAACAAATCAAACACTGGAGCAGTATCTGCGGTGCTTTCTCAACTATCATCAGAATGACTGGGCAGATATTCTTCAGTTCGCCGAATTTGCCTATAATAACGCTATCCACGCATCGACTAAAGTCACGCCATTCTACGCTTATACGGGATATCATCCCCGGTGGTGTGTCCTTGAAACCCCAGAAGTGTCCACAAATCCTTGCGCGGAGGATCGTTTGGAGCGGTTACGCAAGATACAAGCGGATTTATCTACTCAACTCCAGCAAGCTCAACAATCACACAAGGACTACGCAGATCGTCATCGACTTCCATCCAGTTTTAACATTGGAGATCGGGTGTGGCTGCTACGACGACACATCAAGACTACTCGCCCATGTGAGAAGTTGGATTATCGACGATTAGGTCCTTTCCGTATTATCGGGAAGATTAATGATGTCGCTTTTCGTCTCGAGCTACCTCCGCAACTTCGGATACACCCGGTGTTTCATAGTTCTCTCCTCGAACCCTATCACGAGAGCACTATCCCAGGACGTACTATACAACCTCCACCTCCTATCGAGCTCGAAGATGGACCTGAGTATGAGGTCGCTGCCATCCTCGATTCCAAGATTGTTCGCAACAAGCTCTACTATCTAGTCGATTGGCTAGGATATAGTCCCAGCGAGCGTACTTGGGAACCGATCGAGAATGTGACCAATGCTCGTGCTCTTCTAGAAGACTTCCATCGACGATATCCCGAGAAACCGGGTCCTCAATCCAAAACGACTCGTGAAACTCGTCGTTTTAAAGGGGGGATAGTGTCATAACTAGACTCGAACCCATAACCTTTTGTTACACGGGTCGAGACTTTACCATTAGGTTATGAGTTGTAATTTGAAGGATATTATTTTCATTTAGGTTTTATTAGGAAATTGATGTATATTCCAGATTTCTCTGGAACATTCTAGAAACTTCAGGAGTATTCCTGAAGACACTATAAAAGGAGGCGCAAGGCATTAGTTCGAACCAAATCGGTTCAACGCCAGTCTTAAGCCTTCTAACTACTGTTGTATATCTTCCGTCATATAATACATATATCTTTCGCACCATCATTCTCTCTCTCTCTCTCTCTCTCTCTCTCTCTCTCTCACTCACTCATTCCTTCTCTCAAAGTTCGACACCTCTCATAGTACTAATCCTTCTCTGTCTTAGTACTATTCCCCAACAATAGTACTAATCCTTCTTTTAGTACTAATTCCTTCTCTGCCTTAATAGAGTTCCTGACATCATCGGGCTCCCGACATTCATGGAGAAAGAGAATGAAGGCGTGTGTGCCGCTTGCCAATTCAGCAAGCAACATTGGCACCCATTTCCGAAGGAGTGGAACATGAGCAAAGGCATACTCGACGTAATTCATTCCGATGTATGGGGTCCGGCTCAAACGGCTACATTCGGCGAATGCCGATACTACGTGG
This sequence comes from Azolla caroliniana, assembly GCF_043228905.1. Taxonomy (NCBI): domain Eukaryota; kingdom Viridiplantae; phylum Streptophyta; class Polypodiopsida; order Salviniales; family Salviniaceae; genus Azolla; species Azolla caroliniana. Next base: position 22,268,865 of record NW_028230443.1, read on the forward strand.
CCTTCATCGACGACTTCTCCAGGCACACCTGGATCTACCCCATGCGACAAAAGAGCGAAGTGTTTAGACACTTCCAAAAATTTAAGAATGAAGTGGAGAAAGCCAAGGGCCGACATGTACGATGTCTTCGGTCGAATGGAGGCAAGGAGTACTTCTCCGACGAATTTTCGGCGTTTCTACGGAAAGAAGGAATACGGCAAGAGTTTTCGTGTTGACATATGCCACAACAAAACGGAGTGGCCGAATGAAAGAATCGGCACATCTTCGAAGTAGCACGGGCCATGATGAACGAAAAGCACGTGCCGAAGTCGTACTGGGCAGAAGTGGCTAACACGGCCGTATACCTCATGAATTGGTGTACGACATCCGGCGTGCATGACCTCACACCGCACGAGAAGTTTTTCGGAAAGAAGCCGGATCTATTGCATGTTCCATTGTGTATGTGCACATCCCCGACGAGAAGCGACAAAAGCTCGACCCGAAGTCGGAGATATGCAAGGTGAAGTATAATGTTGACGACGCCATAAACTGTTACAAAGCTCAACTCATAGCGGAAGGATACGCAGAAACACATGGAGTCGACTATGAAGAGACCTTTGCCCCGGTGGCAAAGATGATGACGGTGCGGACCGTAATTGCACTCGCAGCGGCGAAAGGGTGGCATCTCCACCAGATGGATGTCAAGAACGCTTTCTTCCACATGGTACAACCTCCCAGTTTCGAATCACACATTCATTTGAAAGCCATGTGCCAACTCAAGAAGACACTCTATGGCCTCAAGCAAGCACTGCCTACTTGGCATTCGAAGATTATGCAATATCTTCATCAAACCGGATTTCGACATTCGAAATCCGACAACTCCCTGTACGTACGCCACGACTCTAGAAGCCTAATTGTCATCATCCTCTATGTGGATGATCTGGTTATTGGAGGTGAGCATTTAGTCGACATCAACAAGGTGAAGTCCCTCCTCTCCAACAAATTCGAGATGACGGACATGAAGGAGCTTCACTACTTCCTAGGCATCGAGGTAATTCGGACTCCGGCTGGCATTATAATCTCCCGACAACACTACATCCTCAACTTGTTATACAAGTTTGGCATGACTAAGTGCAAATCGGTCGCTACGCCTCTCGATCGAAACCTCAAACTAGATGCTGACTCCGGCACAAACGAGTGCGAGCCGACAATATCGTCAACTGATCGGGAACCTCATCTATCTCACGATCACTTGACCCGACCTTAGCTATCCAGTCAGACTCCTTAGCCAATTCATGCAAACTCCATGAGATATCCATTTTGATTGCGCTAAGCGAGTATTACAATACGTGAGTGACACAATGGATTACGACATTCTATACGCATCAGCCACACCAATACGACTCGAAGGGTACACAGACGCGGATTAGACAGGCTACAAAGCTGATCGACAATCGACCTCTGGATTTGTCTTCTCGCTTGGTAGCGGAGCAATATCTTGGAGTAGTAAGAAGCAGCCTACCATCGCACTTTCGAGTACGGAGGCCGAATACAGGGGCACAACCGTAGTTTCATGTGAAGGCGTATGGCTCAAGAGGATTTTGAAGGATCTGGGCATCCCTATCAAGGATCCGACTCCCATTTACTGCGACAACATGAGCATTATATATCTGGCTCGGAACCTGGTGTTCCACGCGCGCACAAAGCACATCGAAGTGCTCTATCACTTCATTCGAGAGCGCGTACAGGCCGAAGATGTCGACCTTCAACACATCCACATGAATCTTCAGACAGTTGACATCTTCACTAAAGCCTTAGGAACCGACAAGCTTCGGAAATTCATGTCAGACCTTGGATTGACGATTCCTGACTTGCCAAGCTTGAGGGGGAGTACAAGTAAGAACTGGATACCGTCTAAACCGGGTATGAGCCGGACACCGGAGATCGTCTGAACCGGATACGAGCCAAAGCGGACATCCACCGAAAGGAACCGACCCGAGTTGAGCTTGAGGGGGCGTGTTAAGAATCAAGCTCAACATAGTGCAACGTGTGAACACACCTTTTGAGAATCCATGAATACTCAAAGGTCAAGAGTCACACCACTACTCTCTACACATTAACTATGTGTCATAGAATCATATTCTATGATACATAACTAATGAGTTACATATTTCCCATGACTATGAGTCTTCACATTCCCCAAGAGAGAGAGTGGTTGTTGTAAAGTTAATGAAGAGAGAGGGTGACTCTATATAAAGCACCCTCCTCATACTTCATACTAGTCGGTTGTGACTCCTTATTATGCTACATTTTGTAATTCTTATTCTACTTGTGAAATATACACCTTCTTCTTGAGTATTCGTTTTCTCTATCTATCTTGTGTTCTCTCATCTCTCCTCTAATTCCTCTCACACATACACATAACACACATCTCTTCCGCTACACAAGAATCACCATCGATTCTTTACACATATACTCCGCTTCCGTGGTTGACAACACCACGGCCTTCTGCAAACTCGATTGCCATGCGGCGACTCCCCCTGCATAAGTCATGACATATCCAGATGTGGACTGGCTGGTATCCATATCAACCGACATGTCTGAATCAGTAAAACCTTCTAGCAAAAGGTTATGTCACGGGACATGACAGGTTACTTGAGCCGAATCAGAGGCACACGCTCGAGGTTCCTCTTAGGTATCGGATTATCCACTTTATTACAGTCCAATGCTCTCTTCCAGGATTGCTTATATACCAATTGTCGACTCCGACAATGTATCCGATATGCTACCTGGTACATACCATCACGTACATCAGGCTTTCGATTGCTTAGGCATATGGGACCTTACTCATCTTAACCTTCTGTGTCTTAGTCTTTAGACATTGTCTCTCGGATAGCTTGGTATTAGTCGTAAATGTCGAGTCGACCAGTTTTGCACCTTCCATGTTGAACCTCTGGAGCACTTTTGTTATGTATTTCTCCTGTGACAACCACAATAACCTTTTTGTCTGGTCTCGGACAATGTGCATTCCCATGATCTATCTTGTCGAACCCATATCTTTAATTGAGAATGACCTGCCCAAGGCCTTCTTCAGCCTTCCGATTTTCATATGGTCCCGTTTGACAATCAACATGTCGTCCATGTACAACTAGAGGACGAGGAAGTCTCCTCTATCGAACTTCGTCACAAATACGCAGTGATCGGCCTGCATCTTGTGGTACCCTTGGTCGGCCATGAAGGATTCGAACTTCCGGTACCACTGTCGGGGAGCCAACTTCAATGGATAAAGGCTCTTCCTCAATCGGCACACCATGTTCTCCTTCTTTTTTTCGATGAAACCTTCCGGTTTCTCCATTGTATATCTCCTCTTCAAGATCACCATGCAGAAAGGCCGTCTTGAGAACCATGTGCTTTACTTCAAGGTCCATGTTGGCCGTTATGCTCAGCACAATCCAACTGGATGTCATCTTCACGATTGGGGCAAAAATCTCATCGAAGTCCACTCCTTTCATTTGTTGGAAACCCCTCACCACAATGCAGACCTTATACCTTGGTGGATTTCCGCCATCTCCTGGTTTTAGTTTATACACCCACTTGTTCCGGAGTGCCCTCTTTCCATTCGTCAACTCTGTCAGCTCATATGTGTGGTTCTCATGCAGGGAATCCATTTCTTCGTGCATGGCACTTAGCCACTCTCTTCTATGGGTGTCCCTCCTTGCTTCCTCGAAGCTCTCCAGCTCACCCTCATCGGTTAGTAGCACATACTCTTTGTCTGGATATCTTTGAGGGGGCCTTTTGTCTCTAGAACCAACCGGCTTATTAGCACCTTCCTCTTCTTCGGTTGGTTCTCCGTCTGAGTGGGAGTCGACTTCTTCTTCCTCTTCGAATCTGAACAAATAGCTTCCATTCGATGCGGCTCCCGACTGGTCTTTGACCGATCCAACTTCCTATCCGGATCCAGTCGACATTCAACTTCCAACTAGCTGGGAGGATGTTTTTGACTTCTCCTTCTCCCAATCGACAATAGTCTTCTCCTCCAAACTATGACTCGGCTCCGGATCACTTTCTTCTCGGCTAGGTCGCATAGTCGGTAACCGAACTCCTCATTTCCGTATCCTAGGAATATGCATGACCGAGTTTTCGGATCTAGTTTTCCCCTCTGGTGCTTTGCAACATGCACATAAGTCAGACAACTAAACACCCTTAGATGCCCGTACGACACGTCTTTGCTGGTCCACACCCTTTGTGGAATATCTCTGTCCAAGGATACTAAGGGTGATCTATTTATCACGTAAACCGTTGTCATCAACGCCTCAGCCTAAAACGTCTTGGATAGTTTTGTATGTGCAAGCATGCTCTGAACTCTCTCCATGACGGTCCGGTTCATTCTTTCGGCCAACCCATTTAGCTCTAGCATCTTCGACACAGTGTATTCGAGCTGGATTCCCTTTGACCGAAAATACTCTTTGAATTGCCCTCAGTATTCTCCTCCGTTATCTACTCGAACACCTTTTAGCTTCCGACCGATCTCCCTTTCTGCCCTTGCTTTGAACTCCTTGAAGACGGATAGTACCTGGTCCTTTGACTTCAGAATGGAAGCCCACAACTTCCGGTTACAGTCATCTGTGAAGGTCACAAAATATTGTGAACCAGCATGTGACTTAGTGTCCATGTAGCATACATTTGTATGCACGAGTTGCAGTGGTGGCTTCTTTCTCATCGGGGGTCTGAATCGGAAAGAGGTTTTGTTCTGCTTGCCAGTCAAACAATCTGTGCACTTGTCAAGCTGCAAATTCTTCACCTCTGGAATGAGGTTATCCTTGGCAAACTTCCGCATCCCCTTAGCACTCATGTGACATAGCCTCTTGTGCCACAACTCACCAGCTATTCCGGCTGCCACATTTACTTCTTCCCGACATAATCGAGCATGCATTAAATATAGTGTGTTGGTCTTCTAGGCTCGGGCCACAATTAGGCTTCCTTTGCAGAGCTTTAGTGTGTTGTTCCAGAAACTACCACTGTAGCCTTCATCATCTAATCAATTGGTTGATATCATATTCAATCTTACCTCCGGAACGTGTTGCACATCTTTCAATACCAATTTGCACCTGGTTGAAGTCATCAAACACACATCTCCTATGCCGACGATTCAGTATGCTCCTTCGTTTCCCATCTTCACAAAATCGTGGTCCTCGGTTGTGTATGATGAGAAGCATTTCAGGTCGGAAGTCAAGTGGTATAACGCTCTGGACTTGACCACCCACGTCGTTTCGTCGCTGACAAGGTTCACTTCGTTTTGCCTGCTAATCAATAGAAGCTCCTCCTCACTTGTCATGATCGTTGAGGTGCCTTTTCTGTCTGGAATCTTCTTCGGCTTCGCACCATCAGCTCCCCCTTTCTCTTTCCGAAAATGTCGACAATTCTTTTGGAAGTGCCCTGGCTTCCCACAATAGAAGCAGGTGGGCCTCCCCCTCAACTTCGACCTCGTCCCCAACTTGTCCCAAATTTGAGGACTTCTATTCCAGCCTCTCCCTTGATTCATGTCACCTTTTGTGACTAAGCCCTTTGGGTTAGTAATGGACTCTTTGTCCTTCCGACGATCTTCCTCATTCAGCAACCTCGACTTCACCATCTCTAGGGATAAATGTTTCCATTTTGGTCGGGTGTTGTCCAATGTGACAACGAGTGTCTCCCAACTATTCAGAAGGGATCCCAACAACAACAATGCTAATACCTTGTCGGCAAGAGGTACTTCCAGAGAGGTGGTCTAGTTTATCAATCCTAGGAAGGCATTCAGGTGCTCTGCCATGCTGGAGCCATGCTGATACCGGAGTCTCACAATCTTTCAGAATATTGAAACTCTGTTGATGCATTCTTGTTTTCAAACATTATGCAGATCTTATTCTAGAGGACGTCCGCCTTGGTCTCTTCGTTGAAGGTGTTATATAGACTAATGTCTATAAAACATCTTATATATGTCGTCATCTTCATATGCATCACCTCCCGGGTTGATGCATCAATTTTGTTCGGTTTTCCATCTTCGAATTGCATTAGCAGCTAGAGGGTTCTGTACACTAACATGTCCTGCATCCACGACTTCCACACTGAATAGTTGGAGTCGGTAAGTTTGAACATTCCACCTAGATTTTCGACCATCGTACTGATACCAATTTGTAGAGGATACTAACGGCCACAACCGGTTAACACATATGCATACCCGGGTGCAAAGATCGAAATGACAGAAATTAGAAGACAGAGAGTGAAAGTATAGAGACACAAGTATTTTTGGTGTGGAAACCCTGATAGGGAAAAACCACGGGAGTCAACAAACTCCAAACTATATCACTATGGGAGAAAGGAATACAACAAAGATTGCAAGGCAATCACCTTGAGTTCTTCCTTGTCAAACCGACGGTTACAGAGGAGACACAATCACTCTCACTCTCTCTTTCTCTCTCAGTCTATCAACACAATGACAACCACACCTAATGAATTGCCCTATATGTATTTATACTAATACATACTATGGGCTATTTACAAATATGGCCTATCTTAAGTGCACCAAAAACATATTTACAAATATGGCCATTTTCGGGTGCTTCATCCGGATCCTATTGGATACGTCTCTAGATCCGATCCGGCCCCTTCTCCGGGTTCCCTTCTACTTTGGTTGTATCTTATCCGGCTCACACTACTCCATTCGGTTCTGACTCCTTATCCAAGGCTAGCTCTCCAGACTCCAATCTGGCTTGTGCTTACTTCCCATACAGAGGGACCTGTTTCCTAACAAAGAGTGCACCATTAGGTTTTCTTTTTCTTCCTCAAATTTAGGGTTTCTTTCTTCTTTTCTCCACATACTTGAGATCTTAGGGTTTTGTTTTCTTCTTCTTCGTGAGTTTTTAGGGTTCTCCGTCTTCTTGTTCTCAAGCATATATTGAGACCGATTCTCTACTAAGCGTTGGTGTGTGTCGGTGGATTCAAAGAAGGGGTTAGGCAAACTCACACATCGATCGTTTGAAGGGGAGACAAAGTGGCACGGGAACACGACTCCGATTCAAGGCATCGTAATTGTCAGAGGTAGTCGTGGTCTCGATGGCCCACTTGACTTCTACCTTCACCGGAAACTCGGCCAACTCCCCAAATTTCATTCCATTTAAGCATAATGGTTATATTCTAATCATTCAAGGTATCACTTCTCATTATTGCCATTGAATCTAATTGCTATGTACATTTGTAACCCTATTTTATAAAGGGATTTTTTTCTTAATCTATTGCTTTCGGCCTAAAAGAGACGCATGTTTTTTGTCTTAATACTCTCCTTCGTAGTCTCATTTTCCTTTGGCTAATTGCATATTTTGATCTTAACCTCGCGCATTAATTGTTGTCGAACTCGTCACTCCCTTCGACTATTATGAGCTTCCGAGTCTGGAGAGCCTTTGACTCTAGGAGCCTTCAACTCTTAAGTGCCTTCGACTCTAAAGATCTTTTGACTCCTAGGAGCTTTCGATCCTTGGAGCCTTCAAGTCTCCAAACGTCTATGCCCTCCTATAGTCTTTGCGTCCTCCTTAGTCCAAGACGCTCATGGTCCCACTCGAGTAGAAGATGCAACGGTTCTTTGTTTTTATCACCACTACCAGTACATACCACCAATTTAAAATTGCCATAAATCATTATGAAGCTCTAAGCAAGTGGTTTCTGTCATTGAAAGAGTCTGCAACAACAAAAACAAGCTCTCTTCTTCTTCTTCTTCTTCTTCTTCTTCTTCTTCTCTCTCTCTCTCTCTCTCTCTCTCTCTCTCTCTCTCTCTCACACACACACACACACACACACATGCTAAAGGTGGAAAACAATGAATGTGATTTGGAAGAACTTATTGAGGAAAATATCCTAATTGTAGTAGTTGAATGACGAATCTGAGGCATAGTTGAAGAGCCACATGCAACTTGCAATCATCAAGGTTTGAAGCTCGAGTCACAAGTTGCAAGTAAAGGCAATTAATGAGCATTGAGCAATGAGCAGAAGAAAATCTTGACATAGAGATAAAGGTGAGTGTTGTAGTGAGCAATGAGCAATAGAGGGAAAGAGGGAAAGGAGTCAAGCAAGGAAATATCAAAAAACTAGTTTTTTAACCTTTTTTTTCAAAACCAAATAAATCGTTGGTTCAAAAAAATATGAACAAGCTAGATTCTTATTTTTGGGAAATTCTTGCTAGAATCAGTTCTGATTGTCCCCCACATTGGTCAACAAAAGTCCCAACATCCCTGGAACACTTACACTATTTCTAGGACCTATCCAAACGCTTGTTTAAACCAAACCCTTATAAACAATCCAACCTCAACCAATTGTTCTAAAGTTTTACAAATCATTGAATCATTAAATTGTTGCTTCAATTTCGGACTTAATTCAGATTTCAAAATTTCAAATCAAGATTCAAATATTAGAGGTTTCTTGAAATATCAAAATTAGCCTTACAAGTTAAACAAATATTCAAGGAAGTGTTGACCCTACACTAATAAGTCGTTTAAACCATAGTTTCAAACCATTTAAACTACGAAACATTGACTCTAGAAAGCCTCAAACCAAACCAAATCAAGCTACTGACCTAACCAAGACAAACAATTTAAACATGGTTTCATGCTTCAATTTAATTCAAATTGAACCTTTGCCAATTTACACAAAAATAAACCTTCTCACACAAGAAACTCACACGTAGACCTAGGGTTTGGGTTGGGTTGGGGACAAAATAGCCATAACTAAAATATCACACAAAATCTTTGGGTTTTGGCATCAAATTTTGTGTTGCAATGATTAAAACCCTCGTCTTTACAAGAAAAAATTCATTAGTAAAAAAAAGGTTGTGTTGTGATTCTCTTAGGTTTAGGGCATGAGCATTATTATATAAATGCATGAATGTGTGTATATTTTGCATTGTCCCCCTCAATGACTTGGATTCAATCCCAAATTCCAAAATTCATGTCCTTGTGTATGTTTATTTTAGCACAACCACATGCATGGTGGAGATTGATTATGTGTAGCTATACAGGCTATCACCCACATGATCATCTCACTTGGCATCATGCACGATTAAGAGGATGCCCATAATTACTAATGAATGCATTGTTACCCCTACCTTCCACTGGAGACACTCTCATTGACATAAGCACATCAAAATATCAAATGTTCATTTGGAAGGGGTTCCAATTGGATCGACTTTGGCTTCAACTAGCATGTACCTTGCATTATTAATTTCACCACTTAACCTTCTATTCTAATGTTAAGCATCATTTTTTTGGCATATGTGCATTATATTTCACCATTTTCCCAAACACAAAAGAACTAATGATCAAACAAAATTATTTCAAAGAAAATAATCTTTTTTTGCATTTATCATACCAAAATTGTTTTTCCTTCACCAAATGAAAAAACATTAATTGAAAAGTATTCTAACTTTGAGACAAAATTGTGAAACCTTATTGAAATAACGACTAGCCTTCATACAACAATGGTTGTCCTCTCCCTTTCTTGAGTCAATGGGCTACACATAAGATGGAACTATTGCATCCCTACATGGATTTGTATATATAATATAACAATCTCATTTGTAAAAGTTTATAACTAATGGAAAGAGTTTTTTTTTGAAAATAATAATAATAATTGAAAAGTATTCCAACTTTGAAACAAAATTGTGAAACCTCATTGAAATAAAAAATCATCTTCGAGGTTTGATATTGAACATTGACTTGAAATAACTCATAAAGTGTGAATCATAGTTATGACAATCAAATCTACCTCTCAATTCGCAGATATATATAGAGTAACTCACAAGAAATTGATAAAATGAAAAATTAACAAATCTCAATTACTAAAAACAAGAGTAACATTATTATTTTTTATTGAGATAAGTCACATCAAATCAAAAAGTGATTCATGTGATTGAGATGAAACAAGATCTGTTGCATAAGAGACTGATCAAATATGAAGAATACACTTTGGACCTAATGATCATTTGCATGGTGAATGAATAGCCTAGAAGCTATTCTAACTCGCCAAATCATTGGCTTTCTAGGTTCTTGTTTGCCACATCGTGTGCCTTTCTAACTTGCTAGGTAAATCAGCTTTTAATCCATGAAATTAACATAATTACATTGGAAGCAGAAGATGTAATCCATCAAAGAAATCAATCAACTATCCACCAATGCTGGTTACAATGCTCACAACCTAAAACATGAGTAGATTTTACATGCATTGAACTAAACACTTGAAAAGCTTGGAAAGGATTGAAATCAATTACAATGTTCAGTTAATCAGTTGACATTTTCAATTTAACTTCTTTTTGGCATTCAGTGGTAGATTTTTATTGGGTACAGGAGGTTATAACAATATTAGTTACAATTAAGATGACTCGGAGCCCGATCGAACATTACACGCCACATGAATGCTCGTGAGAGCACCATCTCGAGCTCCTGATATGTCCATCTCCGAGTTGGAAGGTGTTGAAGAAATAATACCATCTCTTGAAAATCGAGCCTTTGGAGTTGTTCAGTCCACTATACAAGTAGAGAAAGCATATAAGATCTTATGATTGAAGTGAAAAACACTCTCCAGCATTTTCTTAAGGCAATGGCATTGTTTCTACCCTTGGTTAGTCCAATTCGGAAGTCATACTTTTAGGAGCAAACACTTTCTTAGGTCAAATGGAAATTATCAATCATAATGTGGCCATCATCACACCCATCATCCAATCTTGAACTCACCACCATAAGGTTGTAAACTATATTATCATCACGCTTATATATTTAAGTTACAGAATTTTTCCTACATCTGTTGAGAATAATTTGTTTGATCCACTGTGTTGAGATTCTAATGTCTCTTATATCATGTTATAAGCAATGCTTATGCTTTCCCATGTCTTACCCTGTATATTTATCCAATTGCATCTGAATGAAGCAGAAGGTAAACTTTCATTAAAGTAACAGGTTTTTATCAACTCAGATCAGATTCATAGTAACTTACTATTCACACAACTTGCATGAGATAAAAAGAAAAAGAAAATCGTATTTTTCTGAGAACAAGGAGAGAAGATCAAGACTTACCGTCAAGAGAAAGCTGGCGCATGCATACACAAGAAAATCTGGAAATTTATCTCCCTCAGCAAGATAAGTATCCCACAACCGAGTCACTAGCAGAAATGGAATCTGTAATACATCGCCATTTGCACACAAGCTCATATCAGACATCAGAGAGCTATGAATACAATCCATATATCCTGTGCACTATGGAACATAGTATGTAAAATTCGTGTTCGTCAGGCTTTTCATTCGTTTTCCTACGTTCGAAAACGAACACGAATGATATCAAAAAGTTCGTTTGTTTTTTTTTTCATTTTTTTTCATTTTTTTTTAATTTTTTTCATTTTTTTTTTCGTTTTTTCCCTCTTTTTCCCTCTTTTTTTTCCCTCGTTTTTTTCGTTTTTTCATGTCTGATCATCTCTGAAATTTCAGCCATGAAATTTCATGTCTGATCATCTCAGAAAATTTCAGCCATGAAATCTCTGAAATTTCATGGCTGAAATTTTCTGAGATGATCAGATGATCAGACATGAAATTTCATGGCTGAAATTTCAGCCATGAAATTTCAGACATTTCATGTCTAGACATTTCATGTCTGAAATTTCATGGCTGAAATTTCAGCCATGAAATTGTAGACAATGGCTGAAATTTCAGCCATGAAATTTCAGAGATTTCATGGCTGAAATTTCAGCCATGAAATTGTAGACATTGAAATGTCTGAAATTTCAGCCATTTCAATGTCTAAAATTTCATGACCCCATGAAATTTTAGACATGAAATGTCTGAAATTTCAGACATTTCAATGTCTACAATTTCAATGTGTTTTTTTTTTGCAATTTTAAAATTTTTTTTTACCTTGAAAAAATATTTATCTTATAGTAAATAGTTTAACCAAAAGTATGGTATTTATCATTCTTCGAGGGTGTTTACCCTTCTCGAATGATTGAATCATTCTCGAACACGAATGCACGAATGGTACGCATGGTTCATACTATGCTATGGAATTCGAAAATAAATTCTGATAAAACTTTAGGAGCTATGACCATTTAAAATGAGCAAAATTTTCTGATTTCAACCTCACGTATCAGAAGGCAGTTGACCCATCTGAATGCAAATTGCAGAAACTCAAGTCCTTGCCTTTCCATATGCTTTGATATTGCTTCTGAAAAACAGATGCAAAGTTTGTCAAAAATAAAAAGATGAGTCAGAACTTCATAAAAATTCTGAGGTGATGAAAATGCAGAAATTTCTAGACTACTCTAATTCCATGCTTCACCGAGCAAGTAACAAGTCCAAAAGCACCTGATGTTGATGGTCAGAAACAACCAAGATGGTTAAAATTATGCTTTACATACATTTCAAGAAGCAAAAACAATCATAATGAGCTCATTAATTGGCTTCACAAATTTCCTTGTCAAAACATTAAGATTAACAAATTTGATTTGTTGATCATAACAGCATTGAAACATACACATAATGGAATAGCAGTGCAATATGAAGTGTGGCCCTTCAATCTTAAAGAGTATAGAGTAATATTCCATGAGTACAACTAGTAATATTCTGACAGGAAAGGAACTCATCTTTTCTATGACAACTTTGTAATAAGAAACCTCTAGTACATCGAAATGCTGGGTATATATATATTTTCTCTTACTATCATCTTGCTTGTCACTACCCTACTCTCTCTCCTCACTCGACTGTGATCCTACATCATCATATTCGTTAAAACAGAATATTTGTATGATATAAAAAGATTATATCAGTAAATGTTCTTCGAATTCATGACATAACAATGAAGGGAAATGCATAGACAGACCGTCAATACGCCGAACGAGCTCTTTGAGTTTGAAAACAAGGCGTTGAATGCCTGGCTGTGCAAATGTGTAATGATCTTGGATATTGTCCAACAACTTAGAGAGACACCAATAGCAATCTGCCTCTATATTGGACAGCTTGGTAGATGAAAGTTTTGATACAATCCAATCTTCCATTTCTCCTTCCATGTGTTCGGACAAGAACACCACTAAGAACGGAGTAGCAAGGTCATTAATACCTTGAACATATCCACTTGCTGGATGTCGAATAGCCCTGAATTCAAAACAGATACCCAATCAACATATGAAATTTAAAGCACATTCAACCAAAAGTCATGCACTTATATGGGTGAATGCGCACAAAATAAGTATATAGCATGTCATAACATCTGATTCCTTTTTTCGCATGTGCAAACATGTCACGTCCAACTTATTTGGATTCAACCTTGAGATAAACTGAAGTCTTATAAACAGCATAATGTATGAAGTACATTCAAGCAGCTGGAAACAGGGCTCTTTAGAATAAAATCAATCTTAAAACAAAGAATTTAATCAAAGCAATAGCTGAGGTATAGACAAACCAGATATACAGAATGCGTTCTAAGCAGGCTTGTATAACAGGCTGGTGAAAGAAGGCCACATCTGGCATAGTTCTCGGGCAATCTACAGAAATCTGCACGTAAACAAATCATCACTTTATTAGAAATGAATCGATAATCACACTTCAGTTATTTGATATAAGAAATTCAAATGCAATACCTGCCGAAGGGTGTGCATTTCGTCCTCTGCTCTATCTGCATCTGGAATGTCATAATATTGAGAAACACAATCAGCATACTCAAGTCGTTTTCTCATGACCACAACTTCTCTCCTATCAGAGTTTGGTGGAGCATAACCCTGAACCAAATACAAACTTAATTGTTAATGAGAACTACATTAAATAACTAAGAAAATATACAGATTTGGGCATGCACTGTCTACACGTGAGCAAAATCATACAATTGGGCATAAAAAATTGTACGATTTTATAAAACATGAATTGAAAATTTAAGCGCATACTAACAATTCTGACACTTACTAGCAAAAGGCGCCAAACTAGTGGTCTCATATCTGCTGGAACACCGCTCCATGCGATTTCTCTTAATGCATCTACAGAGAAGACATAATATATGAGGCAAATGCAGATAATACGCTCATGAAGCTTGATAAAGCTATTATATGCATTTAGAAATTCTGATTCAAAAGCATTTTGTTAAATTATTACCAACTTACCCAAGTCAACTACTGGAGCAGAGAGTTCTTTTTTGAATTTTGCAATCCGTGCACTATCTGTTGCTCTACCTCCAGATACACGCTTCTGCATCTGAATTGGGCCACAATCCTTGCCATCATTTTCAGGAGCACAGCTCGCTGACATGCCTCTTGAATCTATAGATGATTCGACTTCATTGGGCCCAGGATGTTCCACCTACATTGGTAAAGAAAACAATGGATTTACATTATAAATGCACACTATGTTACTGTATATTAATAATGTTACGAAACCAAATTTTGAATTTACTATGGTCCTATGAGGTGTACACAAGTGGATCTCTATGACTAGAATCCACCAACCAATGGAATGTGGTAATCCCTTGGAGACTTGTATATAAATCCTACTAGGTGGGGCATTGTTTTTTGATGATGATTCTTAGTGGATGAATATAGTTCTTTCTCTTGCTCTCACACATGCACAACACTTCCACACATCACGACTCATTGAGAGCCAGATTTCTTTGCACAGTATCAGTGTGTGAGGTTTGGGGATTCTTCATCAAGCTCAACCATTGAAGCTATACTAGTACTTGGATACATTGCTTCAACTTGGCTATCGTTGCTGCAGTGATGCTGCAGGACATGGGGTGTACCTCGAGCTAAAACAGCAAAATGAATGTACAGATGGGTAGTGCACTTCCAACAGAGAAGTTGGACATTCACAACTATGCATCATCGAAGGACAAGATGCACTAATACCTGGTTGACAAGGGTTACTGGAGTTACATAAAGGATGCTCAAAAAAAACACCCTGGTCGCATAAACCCCAAGTACCTGGCATGACAGCAGGGTGCCAGACAGGTGATGTACTACTTGGCAACATAGGTGCAAGATCACACATTACTACATCTGGGATGCAGATGCCCAGAAAGAAGTGTGTCAAAATTTGAAACAAAGTTTACTGCTTCAACGACACCTCAAAAGCTTCAACTGGATATGTCTATGACACACGATACCCTCAAGATCAAGAACTCATGTGATTCACTTGCCTCCATCAACATCACAGTTGACGACAATGAGATGGTGCAAGTCTATTTCGGCTGCCTCACACATAAGTATGGTGCGTTTTGGACTGCCATAACGGCAAGGGGGAAAAGCACGGCATCTGAAGGGCAGATGCCATATACACAAGAAGATCTCAGTCGAGGTCACAACAGAGGAATCAGGGGAGGAATGGCCCAGAAAGAGGTAGACGAGGTCAACAACGGTATAATTCCCGGCAACTGGCAGAAGGGAGAGTAACCCAGCAAGACCAGCAGACCAAGTGCTGGTATTGCATAAAGCCCAGCCACTTTGAAGCAGAGTGCCGGAAGAAGAAGAATGACTCAGCAGCTTTGGCTCAGCAGCAAATAAATTATGCTGCGACGGCTGGCCAAGATATCAAAGGGCGATTTTTGCCATGCGATATACCAGGTGAATAGTAGGAACCAGTAAGGTTTGGTTTCGACATAACCGGTTATGTTTTGCATTGTCCAAATCAAACCGGTTAAGCCTTAACTGGTTCGGGAGTTTTCAAACTTGAACCGAACTGGCCCCTAAACTGGTTTAGGCTTAACCGGTTTGGGAACTGGTTTAGCTCAAAATGGTTTGATTCGCCTTGAGCCATCCCAAACCAAGCTCAAACTGCTTAAGGAAGCTCAAGCCTGAACCGAACCAAACCGCCAAACCATTTAAAACGGTTTAATGGCTCAGTTCAAGCTTGGCCGAACCATTGCCAACTCCTAGAGAATAGCATGACAGTGCAGTTCCCAACCTGATAATCTATGGTTCGTGGATTCAGGAGTCTCCAATCACATGACATGCCATCAAGAATGGTTCAAGAATTTGAGGGAACCTGAGAAGCTCAGTGTGGTGGAGACTGGTAATGACTCCACACACAATCAAGCACATCAGGCATGTATCCTTTAGCAATCACAACAAGGGCTACATCAAGGATATATTGCATGTCTGGATGATTACGAAGTATTTGGTCTAGGTTGGCCAAATTGTGGAGCTAGAAATGCAAGAACAATTCAGCATGGGAGGTTCCTTCATCAAGGATAAAGGCCACCTTATCGCTCATGGAAGAAGAAAAGGCCACATGTTTATCACTGATGCGACTGAGGTAAACACCACGATGTACGCAAAGGGACTCAAGGCAGAGTCTGATATCAAGTTCGAGTTGTGGCACGATTTGGATCTTGAGAGTGAAAAAGAGAGGCCGATCACCATTTTGGGTAGGGACTCAACAAAGAGTCCACGCTTACTCTGGCTAACCAGATCTCAGGTACAGTCAAGCAATCAGAATATTGCCTAGCATGAACAAACCTCTAATATTGTGTCCCATTGATGGTACACCCATATAGAAAGGAGGAAGGGCTAGATGCCTGAGCACAAGGCCAAGAGCACGGCCTTGGGTGACGACTCGAATCAGTCACCCCAGTCCGTTGATAGTGAATATGGTGCACCTATAATGAGGACACCAGGAGTAGCAATCAGCAACAGTTCAATTTGAACAGAACCAAAGCATATAGACTATGGTTTAACGGATTACCTAAAAGGTTTGGTTTAGTTCAGTTCAAGTTCGAAAATTTGTTAGCAATTCAGCACTAGGTCTCGACAAGCTGTTGCAATTCTCAATGGATCTAGGCCTTGGACCACTCGACATCCCAAGCTCGAAGGGGAGCACAAGTACAAGGACGACAAGTAGAGGAACGAATACTGATACCAAGGAGCATGTGGAGAAGAAAGGCATACAATAGATAAGAAGGGTAAAGCTGACCATTGGCTCGCCACCTAAAACTGAAGCTATCCAGAGAAAGCCCAAAGAAGAGGATAAGCCCAATGACGACAAGATCTAGGGTAAGCCCGACAATGACACAGCACCTGATGATAATACAAGTGCCCATGTTGAAAAAGTCTATGCCCAGAGCAAAAGGAAAAGACAGCGGTGGACCGGAAGGAAAAAGATGGGAATCTTGGCAAAAACTCCAGTTGCATAATCCCAGTAGAAAACTCCAGCATCCCGAGATTTCTTGATTGACATTTTTTGAATTGGCCAGATCAACCTTTCCTGATCAAGATCAAGTACAGAGGAGCAATGTGAAGACCACGGCCCAACAGTTCGAGCAGCTTCAACCGAGTCTTAGACAACCGATCTCAGATCTCAACAAGACACACAGTTGACCTTGAGGGGACATATTGCGAATCAAGGTCAACTTGGGTAAACATGTGCTTATTGAAAAACACAATGTGTGTAAAAAGTGTGTAAATACACTTTATTATACTCCATGGAACTATTAAGTTACATGAAGAACTAGATTTTGATATCTAGTCCGTTGGCAAGTGTAAATGTGGTCAAAAAACCGTAGATATTCTTATGATAGAATCGTACTCGAGTGGATGTCTGTGACTAGATTCCACCAACCACACTTAATGTGGTAGTCCCTAGGGGACTTGTGTATAAAGCCCAGTTGGGGCATTGTTTTTATAATGATTCTTAGTCTATCGATATAGTCCTTTCTCTTGCTCAGACATGCACAATGCTTGCACACACCATGACTCATCAAGAATCAGCATTCTTTACATTTGAGAACCCAACATTTTATTTCTCCTCCGTTGAATATGTGCTCAAATGCATAACAAGACTTCTTTGCTACTTGTAAGCGGCAGGAGTACAATCATTCCACCGATGATTGGAGAGTGTACAAACTAAAGGTATTTAAACATTTAGTCAAGTAGCTTATTATTGTGTGTGATGCAAGGTTTATCCTTATTTTGAGCTTTCATAACGATAATCTTTGTTTTGGCATTAATGACACTCAACTTATTATCAAAAGTTTTCAAACACATGCATATTCTAAAGTATCTGCTACCATACAGAAGTATGATAACTCCATCCCTAATTGTAACCACTTCAATGCTTTCTTGTTTTATAAACTCATCAGCTATTTTTCAATAAACAAACTAACAAGATATTTATATCTAACATGTTGTAATCCACACGAATTAGTCTAGGCTCCCGAATGCTTGGATAGGCTAGATCCCTTAAATATAGAAAGTATCTTCCAAGGCACAATTTCAAATTTTGAATGGGTTGGAAGTATATAAGTAAGCTTTAATTAGGGTGTTCAACTCATCAAGCAAACATTAATCTTGCCGCATTTCTTGAGACCTTGCAAGTAGCAACGCGTTCATGATCATAGCAATAAAATATGTATTCTAACACGAAAATAAGTACCTTAACATAGCCTCCAACATCACTAAAATCTGAGGGTGGATCATTATCTCCATCAGATCGGTCTGAAGTTGATGCAGGATTTGTCACCCGAGAGCTTCTGATTGTAGTATCTGTGTTCCTGCTCAGTAGGACTCTACCAGGGAATGATCTGCCACTCAACAACCTAACACATAGTAATATAAAAGGACAAATCTTTAAGAAGGCAATACAAAAACAAATGTATGATGTGAAATGAGGAAATGAATATGTGCAACACACTACAATAAGGTAATCCATGCCATGAATGAATCTGCATATTATATGGGAAGAAAGTGAGTTAAAAGAGCAAACCGAACACCAAGTTACAGAGATCCCATATGAATGAGGAATACCAAAAACGTGAATCACATAAAGAGGTGCCCATGTAAGAGTGCAAGTCCTAACAGCTAAACGTATAAACTCAAGTTTCATAGACTCCCATCCCATGAGAATGAGGACTACCAATATGTGAGCTTTATTCCATAAACTCAAATGAGGTTTGAAGGGACAAAGGTTTAAAAGAGCAACCCAAAAGAGCTAGAAATTTTGGGTACTCCCATACTCAACATGAAACTACTAGCTCACATATGGATGACGAAATCTCCATAGTTGTGAATCATACATACCCTTCAGAAAAAATATACATATGCCATCAATCCAAATGTTGTATGCAGAGAGCCTTGAATCACGAAAATACCACATTATTAATATATATGACCCTGACCCTTACCCTTGAACACTTTTGAGAGTTTGGTTGAATCTGCTATCTAGATTCCCATCCTTCTTGCTTTCATTCTCAGCAGGAGGCTTCATTTCTCTTCTATTGTCAGAATTCTACAGAGGGTTTCCTGCTTTTGCCAGATTGGCTGCCATAGTACCTGAAATG
Organism: Azolla caroliniana; assembly: GCF_043228905.1. Lineage (NCBI taxonomy): Eukaryota > Viridiplantae > Streptophyta > Polypodiopsida > Salviniales > Salviniaceae > Azolla > Azolla caroliniana. The sequence goes on from NW_028230443.1 coordinate 22,288,164, forward strand.
TGAGATGAGATAGGTTCGAACAAAACTTCAGAACAAGGGTAGAATGGATCTCGGAAGAGAGCCATTTACCTGTCTTCAGATATACATATGTAATAATGTATGTATCTTATGTATGTATGCGTTTATACATACATGCATGCATGCATGTATGTATGTATACATCCCGACCAAAATATGTCGAACAACAATGAGATTTGCTTGCATTGATAAGTTTTAAAAGACACAAGTTGTTTTTGTTTATTTACGAATATGCCCCTCCAGGCTCCATTATAGCAAACTACCATAATACCCTTCCTCATCAACTTTGAGAACTTAAAAGAGGGTATTTTGGTAAATATCTGAAACGTTAGATATTGTTTAATTAATGAGCTTGAGGTTTGGAAGTAAGCAGGGATGGAAGAGTACTCTTGTTTGGATTTTAATACATAATTTTATCCTTCTAGTTTTGTTTGCCTCGGAGACCTTAAGCGATTATTACTACATGACTAGATAGCTTAGAATTTGCAGTTCCTACTAGATCTCTCCATGCCAAAAACCTATAACTAGTAGTAATTGAACCAAAGAGCTCATCTTTGTTTGTAGTTTGTATTTGTCCTATGTACGAGACATTTGTAATGTATCAACACCTTTGTCTTCATTCCTTATTTTCATTCATAACTACATTGCAATATACATATTTCGACTATGTTTGCACACACTATGATGAACGAAGTATGATTTCATTTTCACACCAAACATGGGAACAACAAAAGTTTTTTAGTTTGAAGTGTAAGAGCGAGCATGGTAGTTAAAACATTACAAAACTCCATACCTAGAATCAAAACAATGACATGAATCACTAAATTGCTCACCCAAAAAAGCTAAAACATGTGTCTTTTAGTAGACTCAAAACTAATATTCTCTTTATGATTTCTAAATTGTCTGATTATGTAGGTCAAATTTGTCAAACAAAACATTCATTTGTTAAGCAAATAGCCTAATTGCACACAAATAACACTTTCCCCATGCTAGATGCAATCCAACACTCCTTGTATACATATGGAAGGACATGGTGGAAAGAAGAATCACCATAGAAGAAACTCAAAGTATGTCAAAGTTCAAAGGATCAATAATGGTGATGAATCTTTGGAACTAGCCCTAAGGGCCATCATAGAAAAAATATTAGGGCACCGCTTATGTGAAATTCCAATAGAATTTTCATTTCCCCACAAAATTGATGTAATTCTCACCTTTAGAGATTCTAACTCTTCACATCATGTATTCCTCTTTTTTGTCAAGAATAGCAATGTTGCATCTTAAAACTATGTTGCATTAAACTAAATCAATTGAACAAGTAGGTTTTGATTCATTTGAAACACTAGCATTAACAAACCTATCCCATACATCAGAATTTTGCTTTCTCTACAATAAGCTTCTAGTAAGCATTTCATTTTTGGCTTTCATAGACATTTGAATGAAACAATATATTGAAAAGGCACTGCTATTTTCACACCAACAAAAAGCTATCAATGCCACTGTCGTGAATCCATATTTGTAGGTGCCAACAAACAAACGACAGCTAATTGTCAAGCACCCAGAGTTGCTCTCATTTGGAGGAAAAGAGTCCATCTTACAGTACAAAAGGTGACGCTTTTACTTGAAACCCCCATATAATGTTGAGTTTATGATTCATCACTTTGACTTGCATAAAACAATATCAACATAAACAAACCCTTCATCCTTAATTCAACAATGCAACTAATATTTTAGGCTTATGCAACATTACTATTTACTCGAATGGAATCATAATCCACCGCTTCCAATATAAGCTTATTAAATAAATTTTCTAAACAGCTCTTTTGAGATGGTAATAATTTTGATATGAACTTCAATATGTTTCTATTAACTAGGTGAAAAAAACCTCCTTTTATTTTATCAATTCTGTGAGATGGAATAATATATTCTAAGGCAAAGATATTCACATCAAGACTTCATAGATACCATGATACAACACTAGCACATGATGTCACTCTGAGAAGGGCACCAAAACCCAAATAGGAAGTCCATAGTGTCATGGCACTCTTTTCCAAACATTGGTCTCTTTTTCTTCTAAAAAGAGCATGTCCCATATAAACAAAGACAAGTCCCCCCTTCAAACAAGCAGGAAGATGCATTTCAGATTTTAAATAAGAATCTCCGTCTCATACCTGCTTGAAGACTGAAATTCTTAGTATACCAAATACTGAAGTCTATGAACCATGGTTATTTTATATGAATTTAAGATATTACAAGGTCTTAAAAGATATTGAGGAGAAGAAGTTACGGGACTCGGACACTCACCTTTTGCAATATGGAATTCCTTCAGAAACTAAATCATTTAGAATTGGAAAATTTCAAGTGCATCAAATGGATGCCTATGCTTTTAACAGTGAAAAAGAGCAAAAGAACCCCAAAGAGGTAATACAACATGGTAATAGTACAGGAGGATTTGATTTAACAGTTTTAATAGCCATATCACTCTAAAGAAGAGAAAAAGAGTAAAATAAAGAGGCAGAAATCCGTCCACTTTGTACCCTCATAGATGTTGGTTAACATAGAACAAAATTTGCAAGGTTAGTGTTAGGCCACACTATAGGGCTAAGAGTGGCAAACCATGCCTATTGAATCTCCCCATCTTCTCCAAGCTCTCCATCCTCCAATTCGTCCGCTGTACCATACCTTCGATGGTCTTTTCGATGTCGTTTATGTTTACTCTCACTATCTGAATTTGATTCATATGTATGCTGATAAAACCACCAACACACAAGTTAGCATTAGACATGAACACATACATAATGCTAGAGTGCAGAAACCAACCTTCCGAGAAGATTTTCTTTTGTCACCACTATGTTTCCGTGACCTCTTGACATCCTCTCTATCTTCTCTCTCTGAGCTTGCATCGTCACTGCTTCTGCCGCGATTGCTTTTCCGGTGCTTCCTGTCCTTCTCTCTTTCACGATCCCGATCCTTCTCTTTACGTCTTTCTTCCTTCTGGACATGATAGTTCCCATCATCACCAGCATCAACATCTCTCTCCTTTCTACTTGACTTCTCTGGTTCAACATTACTATCTTTCTCCCTCTTAGACTTTTCTCTCTCTTTTTCACTCAGATCAGAAGGGGTTTCTCTGTCTTTCCTAGTTGACCTGTGACTGCTCCCAAGTTCGGCAGCATCAATATCTCTTCTACTTGACTTCTCTCGTTCTTTCTCAGAACTATCAAGATAACTCTCTTTCTCTCTCCTTGATTTTTCTCTATCTTTTTCAATCGAATCAACATGAGTTTCTCTATCTTTCCTACTTGACTTTTCTTTTTCTTTCTCTCTTTCTTTTTCTTTTTCTTTTTCCCTTTCTTTTTTCTCCTCTTTCCTCTTTTCCCTTTCCTTCTCTTTCTCCCTTTCTTTCTCTTTTTCTTTCTCCTTTTTGGCCTGATGAAACATTTCCACCATTAGATTAGTGTGCATATTTAGTAAGAGAGGAAAAACTTAAAACACATTTGGATTTCTACAACTAAGGTAATGTGATCTTAAGATATTGCAGTGTATTCCCTAATTGATGAAACTCAGACATTTTTGTATTGCAGCTGCAGAACTTAGTGAGTGTCTAAATAAGTTTAAATTTGTAATTTTTCCTAATTTTGAACAATTAAGGAACCCTAGTTTCAATTTGACATCATAATCTAAATATTTAATATATTTCTCCAGGACTTCAGCACCTAGAAACCCTGAAAAACATTTTCATTCGCACTCCTTTTACATTGTCTTCTTTTCTATGGGTATCAAAATGAGAACTACTCCTGAATAGTTATGAAATCAAAGAATTACAACCAATCAGGTGTGATTATTGAGATGTCGCTTGATGCAGTATCATAACTAATGTGCAAAGAGCATACGTGATGAAACATTTCTTTCTCTTTTTCCTTCTCCTTTTTGGCCTGATGAAACATTTCCACCACTAGATTAGTGTGAAAACGGTTTTCAAACTTTGCATATTTAGTAAGAGAAGAAAAACTTAAAACACATTTGGATTTCTACAACTAAGGTAGTGTGATCTTAAGATATTGCAGTGTATTCCCGCGTAACTCAAGACATTTTTGTATCACAGCTGCAGAACTTAGTGACTGTCTAAATAAGTATAAATTTGTAATTTTTCCTAATTTTGAACAATTAAGGAACACTAGTTTCAATTTGACATCATAATCCAAATATTTAATATATTTCTCCAGGACTTCAGCACCTAGAAACCCTGAAAAACATTTTCATTTGCACTCCTTTTACATTGTGTTCTTTTCTATGGTATCAAAATGAGAACTACTCCTGAATAGTTATGAAATCAAAGGATTATAACCAATCAGGTGTGATTATAGAAATGTCGCTTGATGCAGTATCATAACTAATGTGCAAAGAACATATGCACAAGACAATGCTGCACAAGACCTGTGCATAGAAAGTTATAAATAATAGGGTTTTCTTTTCTGTTTTCCTTATTGAGAACTTTGACATATTTGCAAGTAAAAATCGCATTATTATGTGCAAGGAACATATGTACAAAAGATACCTAATATGATGCATGGAAATTGTGGGTAAGAAGTTATATTTCAAACTGTATAGAATAGTACAGTTCCATTTTATATTTTCCTTTTTATTAACTTTGGTATATTTGCAACAAAACAAGAGATAAAATAAGTAGAAAGAAATCATTCCAAAAAATTATATCTAAAATTTACTAAACGTGATTTTCCTACGTAAAAGGGATTTTTGCATGACTGCTTCTAACTCGAACAGCGAGAAAGGTGATGATTATTCAGATTTCTCTTCTCCTTGTCCGAGACAATGCAAAATTATGTACTTTCTAGAGTTACCCATCTGTTTTATGTTATCATGTTTAATATGCTTGCATGCTTACTATGAGGAAAATAGTCGCATGCATATGTTTGTACCATATGACTTGAAATGCTTCACAGAGTTTCCCATTTGTTTTATGTTATCAAGTTTAATTCGCTTGCATGATTGCTATGAGGAAAATAGTAGCACGCATATGTTTGTACCATATGAATTGAATTGCTTCACATATGACAATAGTGACTGTTCCCTCTGAGAGTATTTTCTTATGAGGTGCGCGACTCTGTGGATCTCTCAACCAGGTCATTGGGGTCAGAACACCTACTGCAGCGGAACATGGTCAGTGCAAGAATGCCAGAGAAGAACTGAATCATATTATCGTATGACCACTCGAACAGAAAGGTGGCATAAAGAAGCTCCAAGTGGAGTATCTACCTTGTCCGGTCATTCTAAGGCTGTCCCTGTTCCAGAGTTAGGGGAGGGTAGTGTCATATATACAGAATGGCTCACAAACATAAAAAATGGTGTTATCATGAGATGACCGTACTGCTGGAACAAGAGCCCTAAGCACAGGCAAACAATTAGTCATGGGCGTACCTATATCCACTTGTTATAGGTCAACCATTTTGGTCTATTTCATAAGTTGCATGTCCTGGTTCATTTAGTATTCCCATTATGGTTTCCCATACATTTTCCAGCAATATCCTAGAAAGCTGATTGTTCAATAAGAAAGTTTGGAGGAAACGAACAATAATGATTCTAACAAGTTAAGGTTAAACAAAGCCTTAGGGCTTCAGACCGTCCTTAGCACAAGAATCTCCTCCACCAATTATTGAGAAAATGAACCCAGAATAAAGTTTCATTGAAGAAACCAATCAGATAGTCAACAAGGAATATCAAGACGATCTTAACCATATAGGATAAAATGGTCATTATGACTAATGAGACTAATTTTTCTTGCCCAATATCATAACGTTTTCATGGCCTAGGATCAAGATAATAATTGGGGCACACCCAACAGCCAACAGGAGGAGCATCTCTCCTTGCAACCATTAGCCATGATTGTCAAGCAAAAACACACACAAAGTATTCCCTTATGAAGGCTGACTACAATATGCATAGTGGCAAATCACATGGTCTTCCTCATCAGGCTACCTGCCACCCAAATTCCCGTCATTCAAAAGTGTTTGTGTGGTTAAATCATATACCAAGAGTTTGGACCATAAGTTCTGGGTTGAGGTACAGATTTCAACTACATATTTTCATCATGTCATAACTTTTCTCTCTTGTAACCATTAGCCGTGATTTTAAAGCAAAATAGCACGCAAGGCATTCCTTCTGAAGAGTACAATTAGCATAGTTCTTCCTCATTAGGCTACTCAATACCCAAAGTCCATTCATCCAAGTGTTTGAGCGGTTAACTCATAGACCAGAAGCTTGAAGACACAAGTTCTAAGCTTCAATTACTTTGATGTTCATCAACATAGTTTTATGTAGAGCACCAAACCCAGCAATGATCAACCCATTCTACTGAATTACTGACTCAATGCTCACGTACAGGTAATACACATAAGCTACAGGCACTGCTTACCCAAGACAATTAACTCTTATGCTGTCTGATCAGATCACCATTTCATAGAACATTTAGAATTGGTTCTCTTTAGAACTAGGTCAAAATGTGTTTATTGAAATTTTTTAAAACAATGAAACCATAACTAGATACCTTCTCCTCTTCACGTTTTTTCTCTTTCTCTTTGGCTTTCTGCTGTAATAATATGACATACTCCTCAAAAAGCTCCTGACGCACTGAATCTTCGGTTAAAGCTCTGCACGAGACAATCATGAATATTGTAAACAATGAAGCTTTTGGAATGACAATATAACTTGTGCCTGAGAGGGCAGGGTTAGAGTGGCCTAATGGTCCAGGCCCTTGACCTGTATGCCATCACAGTGAAGATGAACTCCTGCGCCCACACACACACCCCCCCTTCCCCCAATTACTGTAAATAGTGTAAAAACAAATTCTGCAAAAGAACTTACCGAAACTGAGGAGCATTTTCCAATAAAATCTGGCACTCCTCCCATGTGGACATTGCTGTTATTGACTGCAAAAACATAAGCTTCCATGACATAAATCATTTATAAACCCAAACTTTCATATCACATGGAGCATATCACTCACTTTTTCACCATGAAGAAGCTCATTGAAGTCATCAATTATTCTTTTCTTTTTCTTTGCTTCCTTCTCCTCCTTCTCTTTAGCTCTATCTAATAAATCATCAAAAACAATCTGAAAGAAGAACCCATTAATTATTTCCTTTCTCAACATGCGTAGCGAGAAAGATTTACTGCTCCATAATATTTAAAGGGCAGGGGAGCTTATCTAGCATAACAAATAATAAGTAATGTTTGATGCAGAAAAATTAGATCCACAAGAAAATGCCTTTATCAGTCGATTTCCAATAATTTTATGTCTGTACATACTCTTTGACAAAAGACTAAATTACAATTTAAGGGTTAAACTAACCTGAATATTTGATTCATCAATTGTGGCCAAGTCACCTGCTTCTGTCATTGCATCTTTGAACATGTCATATGTCCACACTGATGTCACATTTATCTGTCCAAAACATTATTTCTGAGACATGAACAGCTGCAGCAACAAGTATATTAATATATATTTACTATGGCACCTTTCCAGCCTTGATCAATTCTTTTAAGTTTGCTTTATCCTCTTGGTACTGCATTTGGAAACAAAGAGAATAAAAGACACTGCTAATCAGAAAACCAAGTTCATTTTAAAGGCTTGAGCATTGAATTGTTTGTTTGACTTCTCTATCACAAGTTTGATTTTACTACTAGAAGGAAGAATGATCCAGCAGACCTTCTTATCAATATCCTCCATAAAATCATCAAAAAGATCTTTAGGAGTTGATCCACTGAGGTTTGTGCACAGGGCCTCATATGCTGGATTTTCTTTTAACTGCAAGTACTATTATCTCTCCAGTTAGCACATAAAATAGATACATAGTTCACAGACAAAGGTAGTGATATAACATTTGCCTTTGAAACATAATCCTTCCATGTAAGACGAGCATTCAAGATGCCAGATTCTCTATGGTCTTCAAGCAATTTCCTGAATTCATCTCTGTTCTTTCTCTCCTTTCTCCTCTGCTGTTCCTGTACACATAGCATTGGCTTAGAAAAGAGGTCATACATCCAAATTTGCTTTACACAGATTGGAAACTTAGGATGAAAATCAAAAAGAGAAGAAAAGTTAAAACCATGAGTCAACAGGAAAGAGTTAAATTAAACAAAGCAGGCTGCTGGATAATGCACCAAAAGTAGTCTCTACAGAGAGAAAGAAAGAAAGTTATGTTAACGTCTGCTAGAAGCTGAAATTGACCTATGAGGCAAATCATGATTACAAATATAGGTGAATTTAGGTTATTCATACTGAAACAAAAGTAAAAGCAAGCTGTATTTATGTGTGAGCATTCATGGAATCAACAGATAAACACTAGGGTAAAAGATTGACAAAACCATATACAACTGCAAAAAAAGTATCAAAGGTCGAAACGGCAGTACACAATGTGAGGCCAAAGTGAGGAGCTTCAAATGAATTGTAGACTGTAATCATAGTGAAGTATGTTCAAAATGGCATACAATTCAACTTATGATCATAGCTTAGAGAACAAAAGCATCATCAGCATCCTACCTCAAGTTTTAGAACATCAAAGAAGCCAATTTACTCCCCTGTTTGAAGAGCAAACCTTCTCTCTTTTTTTCTTAGAGAGGATCAACGCAGGATTTACTCCGAATGGAACTCTGGAGCTATAGCACACTGCATGGAGCCTTAAGAATTTGATATCTAAAGTCTAGTCCAGTTATATACTATGTTAAAGCTCTATCTTAAGAAATTTCTGCATGTACGCAACATATTTATCCACTACTTCTAAGCTAATTAGGTTGTGATTGTCATCAAGAATTTTTGTTAATGGGCCCTATTCAAATTCACCGCAGAAAAAGGAATTTATGTAGGCAATAGTTCCCTCTGCCATCTTGACATCTCCCTCTCCTGTGTGATGACAAAGAAATCTTCCAGATTTTCAAAACTGTGGATGAATATGAAACTTGAGCATTTTCAAACCTATAAAATTAGGTTATAACTTTCTTAGATATTTTAAGGTTCATGAGGAAGGAGGCATATCCACGTTCACAGCAGAAAAAGGAGACTTGTATAGAACAATACATTTTCCAGATTACTAGAATTTCTCCTCTACATGTGTGAAAAGAAAGACACCTTCCAGATTATTAAAATTTCAAACAATCTCTATTAAACTTGGGCATTGTCAAAGCCAAGTAGAAAAGCATCCATAATATCATATTGCTAGAATAGAACCTTGGCAGATCTCTTTTCCTCTTCTTCTAATCTCTCTAAGTGGCGAATGTGATCCTGGAAAACACATGATAAAGGAAATATAAGTGGTGTAAAAGAGAGCATTAAGGTAAACTTGATTATTTGTTTGGGCATTTCTTAGCTACCTGAAAAACTTCTAGTCGGTCTATTTTTTCAAGACGAGAGTATCTTTCATCATCTTCGAGTTTATCTACGACTTTTCGCCAATGAGTACTGACCTGAAGATCAATTGAACAATAGGTGACATATACCAAAAGAATTTCATAGGATTACATTAGGAAACAGCAATACCTTTATAAAGTCACAAGTCTCCAGAAAGGATTTGTACTCGCTGAGATATTTTTTCCTATCCTCTCGGGCTTTTTCTTTTTCCTGGAATATAATAATTTCAGCCTGAATCGCGTAGTTCTCAAACTAAAATGTGATATCCAAGCATAGGAAAAAAGCAAGACATTTGACCATATACCTTTTTCTCTAAGTCAAGAAGGTAATCATCAAATAGTTCAATTCGGTCTCTTTCTTTTTCAACAGCATCATATCTTGGGTCCTCTGCAAACAGTGTTGCAGCTTTACTGCATGAAGAATAATGTAATTATGTTTTGAATTAGCATAAGCTTCCTGAATAAGAATTCAGAAGTGGTGCCTCAGGGATTTGGGAAAGTAAAAGGCAAAAGGAAAATAGAATAGACCTCCATCTCATTGTTGAGGTTAGATCTTTTGATTCCTGTGAAGAGGGTTCATGAAATAAGCAAGCCAAAACAAGACCATAGTATAGCTGAACCATGATTAGCATTTTATATGGCATACCTGTAGCATAACCAAAAAATCCTCCCTTGCTTTTTTCTGTTTGAGACGTTTTTCTTCAGCTTCTTGCTTCTTTCTTTGAGCCAAATACTGGCAACAATCATAACTGTAAGCTGAAATGTGCATAATATCTAATGATGTATTTGGCAAGTTAAAAGGAAGTGTAGAAACCTCATTAAAAGTTTGTTTGCGCTCTCCTAACGTCTTAAGGGCGCCATACCGTTTGTCGTTAATTATCACACGCATTGCCTAGAGAACACCAGAATCATTTTATATAAAGTGGATGAATTGACCTTGTCAATTCTAACATATTTATTTGAAAAGACTGACTGAGAGTATGCAATCTTTTCATTGAAGAGAAAAACTTGCCTGTTCCCAGGTCCAGTCTGACTCAACATGCACAGCTTCAAGGAGCTCTTTGAAAGCATTTTTAGCTTCCTACAGAGAGAAGAAAAAGATACTTCAGAGTGTGTCTTTATGATGCTTATGTGCACATGTCAGCTACTACAGCAACAGATTAATACTTACTGTTTTGTTGGCATAGATCGGTTGCTCCTCAACTATAGAAACAGGTTTTTCTTCAATAGACACATTTATAGTTCCCATTGATGGCATTGACTTCTTTGCCTCCTTCATAAAGACCGATATTAACTATTTTAGTAACTAAAGAATGAAGGAAATATAGCAGAAACTGCATTTCACTAAAAATGCAATAGAATAAAATGCCTAGCTTTCAAATATACACTTGACTGTTGACCATTACAGCTATAAGCATTCATCAAAATATAGCAAAATACAACAATTCACCTACCTCAATATCCTGAGGCGATATTTCCTCTGCTAGGTCTTTCTTTGGTAGATCCTTCTCTAGATCTGTTTTGCTATCCAACCTGCCAAGCATATTAATTACGGAAGCCAAATTTCACAAGAAAATTTTTGCATGCAAAGAAAATTTCCTTAACTTGTATATATTAATGTTAATATCACTAACATGAAAGTCTAAATATTAAACCTGACATGAAATCTTATTGTGCCTCATTACCAAGATTGAAAGAAAGAAAAACATATTGACATCTTTCAAGAACTCAAAATAGCTTATAAGACTGGACGAGAAATTACATTTTAAAATGGAAGACAATAAAACAGCACCTTTTGATTTTTAACAAGAATTATTACTTAAAATTGAAACATTAATAAATTCGGGAGAACTTTCTCCTGCGCTAAGACATGGGGCATAAATACAGCCCATTTATCAGCTATACAATGTAGTGTAGTCAAGTTGAAAAGGTAATTATCATACACTGTAGCACTGGTATCCATGAATGTTGCAGCTGGCGGAGGAGGTGACAAAACAGCTTGTGGTGTTGTCCCTATCCCAGCTGTACTGTTTTCACCACTTGGCTTTGAAATTATGGATGGCAAAACATGGGGTGTAGCATTATCAGCTAAAGCTGGGCTTGAAGTTTTAGGTGATGGAGGTATGGCAGGTGATATTCCAGTTGTATTTGCACTCTCAGCTGCATATGTTGATGCAGGACTAGCACCACTTTCAGCTCTTTCTCGAGCTAGCTGAAAATCACGCAGCAAATGAAAATAGCACAGTAAACCAGAAATTGGATTCCAAATAACAAACTTCTTCTAGAAAGTGTACCTTCATTTCTTCTGGCATTGTCCATTTAGACTGTTTGGTTAATTTGTTGTAATAATACCTAAATACAGTAAAAATACCAGGATTGGTTTCATACACAGAAAAATCATTAATTAGAATTGAAAAAACTATTAGCTAGGTTCATACTTCCTCCCATCTGCACTTGCAAACTCTTTCCAAACCGTTGACGCATCAGCACGCTGCAAAACAGCCGACAAAAATTAACACAAGATATATACACATAATACATGATTGAAAATCACGTAACAGACATTTGTTGCATGTTGTGTAGACTTTATCAACGCCTTCATCCATAGTGTGGACTAAGTTATGACCTTCCTATCACACTTAGACATGTAAAATAGTTACACAAAGATTTAAGCGTGCCGTCTATTAGCATCTGTAAAGTAACAGCAAGTACAGCCTGGGTGTGCGCCTAGTGATTCAGGCTCTTCCCTGTAACCCCTAATCCCTGATTCCCTTGACCTTCTGTACTACCCTGTTTGCCAAATCTCTCGACTCCCTTCCCTATTAAAAGTAGAGGAGAAAAGTCATGGTGCGTAGAAAAAAAACCCTTATGATGAACAACTATTCTGAGTTTCAATTACTTCAACAAATACTGATGGGCATACTCAGTCAAGACTTGGGGAAAGGTCTGTCGTGGTTTTCCATTCATTTAGGGACAGATAGCACACTTGATAAACTCCCTTCTTAGAGACACCTACTATTACAGCCAAAGTATTCTCCTTGACCTCTAGTGCATATGAGAGACCTAATTCTCATACATCCAGTGATGAATAGCACTACTATCCATTACATAGTCCATATGCACAGAATTGTTTCACTCTCCAATTACTTCAACAAATACTGATGGGCATACTCAGTCAAGACTTGGGGAAAGGTCTGTCGTGGTTTTCCATTCATTTAGGGACAGATAGCACACTTGATAAACTCCCTTCTTAGAGACACCTACTATTACAGCCAAAGTATTCTCCTTGACCTCTAGTGCATATGAGAGACCTAATTCTCATACATCCAGTGATGAATAGCACTACTATCCATTACATAGTCCATATGCACAGAATTGTTTCACTCTCCAATTACTTCAACAAATACTGATGGGCATACTCAGTCAAGACTTGGGGAAAGGTCTGTCGTGGTTTTCCATTCATTTAGGGACAGATAGCACACTTGATAAACTCCCTTCTTAGAGACACCTACTATTACAGCCAAAGTATTCTCCTTGACCTCTAGTGCATATGAGAGACCTAATTCTCATACATCCAGTGATGAATAGCACTACTATCCATTACATAGTCCATATGCACAGGATTGTTTCACTCTCCAATTACTTCAACAAATACTGATGGGCATACTCAGTCAAGACTTGGGGAAAGGTCTGTCGTGGTTTTCCATTCATTTAGGGACAGATAGCACACTTGATAAACTCCCTTCTTAGAGACACCTACTATTACAGCCAAAGTATTCTCCTTGACCTCTAGTGCATATGAGAGACCTAATTCTCATACATCCAGTGATGAATAGCACTACTATCCATTACATAGTCCATATGCACAGAATTGTTTCACTCTCCAATTACTTCAACAAATACTGATGGGCATACTCAGTCAAGACTTGGGGAAAGGTCTGTCGTGGTTTTCCATTCATTTAGGGACAGATAGCACACTTGATAAACTCCCTTCTTAGAGACACCTACTATTACAGCCAAAGTATTCTCCTTGACCTCTAGTGCATATGAGAGACCTAATTCTCATACATCCAGTGATGAATAGCACTACTATCCATTACATAGTCCATATGCACAGAATTGTTTCACTCTCCAATTACTTCAACAAATACTGATGGGCATACTCAGTCAAGACTTGGGGAAAGGTCTGTCGTGGTTTTCCATTCATTTAGGGACAGATAGCACACTTGATAAACTCCCTTCTTAGAGACACCTACTATTACAGCCAAAGTATTCTCCTTGACCTCTAGTGCATATGAGAGACCTAATTCTCATACATCCAGTGATGAATAGCACTACTATCCATTACATAGTCCATATGCACAGGATTGTTTCACTCTCCAATTACTTCAACAAATACTGATGGGCATACTCAGTCAAGACTTGGGGAAAGGTCTGTCGTGGTTTTCCATTCATTTAGGGACAGATAGCACACTTGATAAACTCCCTTCTTAGAGACACCTACTATTACAGCCAAAGTATTCTCCTTGACCTCTAGTGCATATGAGAGACCTAATTCTCATACATCCAGTGATGAATAGCACTACTATCCATTACATAGTCCATATGCACAGGATTGTTTCACTCTCCAAAGTCAATTGGCCAGCTTTGTGGTCACGTTGTGCATTGCAAAAGAACAGAAGTGTCATTTCCATCATACTCCGAGTTATTTCAGACGCTATACAGTGGCATTTTAGTCCTCATTCCAGACTCACTACTCTAGACTGTCAGTCATGTATAAGTTTCCTTGTTAACTCTATATGGAATTCTGTATGTCCTAGAGTCACTCAAAAACAGTGGCATAGTTTTTTATATCTTACTACATTAAAATACAGTGGCTATATATATTACACGCACACATATATATGTATGTATACAGGGTTTTTGTGTGTGTGTATAGGCACGTACAAAATAATGTAAAAACGAATATGCAATACTTAAAGAGATGATGATCATACTTGTAGAATATGTATAATATGTATGCCACCAATTTTAAAAGTATTCTATTCTTTTTTTAATACTTATAATATGTATTCTAAAGTTAAATTCATTAATGCATAGAATACATGTCAAATACATTAAATACTTATAGTTGTAAAGCATCCAATAATTGTTTTTGTGGAAATATTAAATACATAGAATACATAAAATATGTAGAGTACTTGGAATATGTGAAACATTTAAATTGATAGTTCTAAAACATTCAATACACGTTGAATACTTCATAGTATTCTAAAATTTATTCTATACATAACATGCACATTTTTAACTACACTTTGTACTATGTTGTGTTTGTACTATGTCTTGTGTGCAGGTTAATGATCCCAAGAAGGATGTAAGAGTGGTTTAAAAGTGAAAATTATAAAAAAATAATTCCTTTTCACGGTGGATAACTTTTTAAAGATATTAAAAAAGTGTTGGCTACTAGATATAACCCATTTATGCTAGTGTATGGCTTCTAAATACATCCATGCCAATGTTGAACCAAAATCATTGATTGATAGTAGACTTCACACAATTAAGGCACAATCCTTGGTTGAAATTCTACAAAATATGGAAAAAATGCGTGTGATTGTTCAAGAATTCATAAAACATGCACAAGATTGTGTCACGTTCTGTAAAAAGTTTGACCACAACTATTCCATAGAGAGATGTATGTTATGTTTGCCTTCACAAATGATTTTCCTAATGTTACGAGACAGCAATTAAAAATAAGAAGAGCCATATATTTCATCCCTGAATGTCAGGATGGGCGCTAATAATATAAAGGCGTGTAATAACTTTTAGTACGTTAATATATTCTTAATTGAGGGAAGTTAAGTAACCCTAAGCTCTCATTTTCATTATCAAGCAATCAACACTCCTGGACTGTAGCTCTTGGACATCTTGCTCTGAAACTTGTTAGGTCAATGGGTCTAGAGTAGTGACAGGGGAGTGGGTCTAGAGTAGTGACCCACTCCCCTGTCAGAAGTCCCAACCTACTATCTATATTGCATTTATGGCTTGTCCTATAGCTTGTGTGCAGGTTGAAGATCTCAGGAGGGAAGTAAAAGAAAATGTTGTATTGAAGTAGCTGATTATTTAGTACATCAGTACGTCTGTATGTTATCTTTCAAGTTGCCCATTTCAATATTTCCACAAATCTTAGATGGATGTTTGAAAGTTCAGTCTTCTAGTGAGAGATCATTAGTGGATGCTGGAACCGCATGTAGTGTCTTCAAGATCTGAAGTAGAACTGTTCTGCTACCTTCTCAACTATTCCACTTTGACTACGTGCACATTCGAAAATTGTCAAATGAAATTTATATTGCCACTTGCTAATTAATGAATCTTAATAAAGGATATTATCTGTTAGGGAAAAGGAATCATGTATCTAAGAAGTAATATAACTTAAAATTCACATCTCTATGATATACATTATTGCCTCACCTCTAAAGGGGTCATCAGATCCATGGGTTTTTCCCAACTTGAGACCTTGGTCTTTTTGTTGTAATAGTACCTACATCGAGACAATAGAAATTACATAAACTTACACATTACAAACAGAAAAACCTAGACTGCTAATGAGTACCTCCTTCCATCAGGAGCAGAATGTTCCTGCCAATCTGAAGAGCTTGCAGGAGGTGACCTTGCTGCAGTGGCTGTAGAGCCCTATAGTAGACAGGCAGTTAGATACATGAATGGTTGAAACAAAAATGACAGAATTTTTCACATTCAGCAGAAAAATATTTCTTACTAATGCTGAATTCGTTGTAAGGTTTTGTTGAGCTATTTGAGAGACTGAAGGAGAACCAGAGATGTTTGCCTGGCTAGTCATTCCCAGCCAAGGCTGGGATCCAGATTGCGTTCCTTGAAATTGCTGAGGTAGTAGTGGTGGTGATGGTTGAAATGGGGTTGAGGTCACCCCCAAATTGGATTGGGGGTAAGGAGCAGACGAAGAAAACTAAACACATCAAGAAAAGCAAGATATATGACCCTGTTTCTAAATCAGCATCCTCACTGAAGACTAGAGGAATGTTATTAGAAGAAATATGTCTTACCTGAAAAGATGGAGGTCCATTTGGAGGCGGTATTCCCATTGATTGCACACCAGGTCTTTGCTGCTGACTGTAATTCGGGGGTGGACCAGACTGTAAAGGGTGATTTGGCTGCCCGATTTGTGAATATTGTGGACCCATGTTTGGGCCAGGTGGTCCAGCACTTGGGCGAAACTGTGGCTGTAAAAACTGTGGTCCTAATTGCCCACCTGCTGAGGATCTCAACTGCAATGGCTAAAGGAATGTCATACACTACACATATGAAAACTAGATAATGGCACAAAAAAGCAGAAATTAATGCATATGAATAAGAAAAGTTTCAGGTATAAAATGCGCTGCAGAGGAACTGAACTGAAATGGTTAAAAGAACATCATATAATATGTGAAAGACAACTGATTGCATAAGGCAGCAGAAATTAAAAGTGAATGAATACAGATCCTCAAATTGTAATGTGAACAGTTGAGGATCTGAACTGAAATGCTAAAAATGCAATATACAGTAGCTGGGATTAATGCAGAATATAGAGCGAGTTGGATGTGAATGACTGATAATGAACTGAACTGTAAACTTAAAAGAACAGCCTTTATTATGCAAATGGAAGTTACACTAATGCACAATAATCCCACAAATTGGATAATCCTAAGACATAAACGAACTGGTGAGGGTCTAACCAATATGGCTCAAAGGACATCACATAATATATGCATATTAAAACTACAATAAAGCATAAATTAGATGTGAATGCGTAGAGAAGGTTAATGCATAAATTAATTGAGAAAAATAGAATTTCAAATTTGCGTGACAGAACATTATTTACCCCTGGTCCTGTGGAAGTGTTGGTCGCAGATGGAGGGCCAGGTTGTGCACCAGAACCTAAACAATAAAATCCAACAACAGGTTCACTAAATTGTAGCACAGTATATGATCCCTACTGAATTTTAAACAGTATCTGCAGCAATTAGATTTGAAAGTAAGCATTATGCAGTATTGTGTTTTCAACATTTGGGTTGTGCAGTGTGAATTTTGAAAAAATGTCTTTGGAGAAATTATCAGTTTCTGTACTGTTCGATGAGACAATGTCCATGAAGGATCAGCGCAATGATCAAATTTTTGAAATATATCCCAAATCATAATGAACTTATAAAGTTTTAACCCGTGATCTCAAGACTATGAACCCCATAACTTATAGCAATTTTATTAACAATTATAAATAATTTACTACTTCGTCGGCAAGACCTTCATAGATTTGCAAATCTACAATGCATGTCTTTGTGCATATGTGTGCATTGGCCCTTTGTAAAAATTGTAAAAGGCAATGTTTCTCAAATTGTATTAATGAACCATTCCTCCACACCAAATGATTTATCTGTTGCTAAAAGTGAATGAGTATGAATTATCACAAATCAGTATCTGTATACGTTAGTCTGATGCATAAATTGTAAAGAAAGTGCTTTCACAACTATAAACAATCTACCCCCCATCATCAAGAAATGTAAAGGTTAATATATCAGTTTTTGTATGCATATCCAAAAATCAGTGCGTAGGCATATATAGATCAGTTCAATGTGCACACAGTAAAGTAAATGCTTTTAAGTTGTGATTTAACGTGTAAAGTGCATGTAATTGGTCATCCTTGATACCTTCAGAAAATTTGCTCAATGTCTAAATCGTAAGGTCACTCTTCCGAGTTATAATTTAGTATGTAGTTCGTTGCTTTTGCTTTTGTTCTTGCTCTTGTTTTTCTGTTTTTGTTTTTTCTTTTATGAATATGGGAAAGAAAGGTAAAAAAGAAGAAGACGAAACAGAAACTAAAACCCAAAATAAAATGCTTGAAAGGAAGAGAACGGAAGAACCTGTCATCCACGAAGGAAGAGTCATTCCACGACCACGTCCAGCACCCATGTCTGGAGGAGGAGGAAGCCCCGCCATAGCGTAAAACCCTGGGAAAATACAGAGGAAGATCGAAGGAAGAGAGACTCTCTCTGTGTTTATGTGTATTGAAGAAGTAGTTTGCTTGCAGAGAGAGAGAGAGAGAGAGGGAGAGCAGACTGCAATAGTGTTGTTCTGGTCTTGTTGAGCTAAAAATACTTGTTGCTTCCCTTACGATGATGTGTATGTGTATGTGTATGTGTATGTGTATGTGTATGTGTATGTGTATGTGTATGTGTATGTGTATGTGTATGTGCATGTGCATGTGCATGTCCATGTGTATGTGTATGTGTATGTGTATGTGTATGTGTATGTGTATGTGTATGTGTATGTGTATGTGTATGTGTATGTGTATGTGTATGTGTATGTGTATGTGTATGTGCATGTGCATGTGCATGTCCATGTGCATGGGTATGGGTATGGGTATGGGTACGAGCATGTGAACCTATACACAATATGTGTTTGTGTAGATGTATGTCTATGTCTATGTCTATGTGTATAAGTGAACTTTGTCCTTGTCTCTCTTACCTCCTAGTGGATTGGTACTAAATGAGAGTGGTAAGCCAGTAATAGCCAAAGGAGAGAGTGGCAGTGAGTAATAGCCAAAGGAGAGAGCGGCAGTCAAGCTTGTTGAATTTTCTAAAAGCTGAGAAGTAGTAGTAGCAGTTTGGGGGTTTCCTAATGTTGGGGGTTTCCAAGCATTAGGGTAAAGATTTGTGAAATAAGTAAAGAGGAAGAAGAGAAATTAGAGTTTTGGTGTTTGAGACAAAGTAAAAGAGGAATATAAATGTATGAATAAATGTTTTTTTGTTCAACGAAACATCGATCGCCAACCACATTGTTGCTACTTCCACCATTGCTTTTATAATAGTCATCATCCCCACAATTATCATATGCATCGTAGAAGTTGTTGCTTCATCCACATTCTTGGATTAATTTTGACAAGATCTAAGTAAATAGTATAATTTCAGATGATCTAGGTCATATTAAATTAGAGGTGTGAGAGAGGCAAAAATATCACATGACATCAAGGTAGTTCATCAAAATTTTCACGCCTCATTACGTGACATCTATGTTATGCAAAAAGAGAAAGGAAGTTTTTCTTAGGCGAAAGGAAGCAAGTGGTTGAAACAAAATCTCGAAGAAAACATTGCAAATGCCAAGAGCTCATGACATGTAAATTACCAATTGTAAAGAATCGGTATGATTCTTGTACACCGAAAGAGATGTGTGTTATGTGTATGTATGAGAGGAAAGAGAGGAGAGGAGAAAAACACAAGATAGATAAATAGAATGAAAAATAGAATACTCAAGAAGAAGGTGTATATTAACAAGGAGAATAACAAATACAAAATGTAGCATTACAAGGAGTCACAATTGACACTCAATGAAGTAGGAGATGGGTGCTTTATATAAGGTCACCTTCTCTTTTCATTAACTCACTACAACAACTACTCTCTCTTGGGGAATGTGAAGACTCATAATAATGGGGAATATAGAACTCATTAGTTATGTGTCATAGAATATTATTCTATGACACATAGTTAATGTGTAGAGAGTAGTGGTGTGACTCTTGACCTTTGAGTGATCATAGATTCTCAAAGGGGGTGTTCACACATTGCACTAGGTTGAGCTTGATTCTCAACACCAACTAGAATATTAAAAGTTTTAGCATAGAATTGCTAGATCCATTAATAGATTATGTGTCTAATGTGACGATTTTATTCTTTCATGAAAAGATGCCTACTATTAGCGATGTAGCTCAACAGACAAATAGGTAAAATTAGGAGAGGAGCAATAGATCGATTGATATGAAAGCTAAGCTTCAGAGTTAGATGTAGACTTAAAAGAATATGGAGAAAGAAGAACCTGACGATAGAAAGAAATAACAAGAAAAGAGAAAAGCTAAAGAGAGAGGGCAGGGGAGCAATTTAAAAAAGAAAAGAAAAAGAAGATTCAAGGCATGACCCAAAATTCCAAAAACCTAAGGGGTACAACATACAAAATTTCGGAGGGTAGAAGAGAAATTTTATATAAAATTTTAAAAACTTGAGGGGTACAACATACAATTTCGGAAACTCAAGGGTACAATATCTCATCACTACTCATACTATGGAAGAAAAACATACCTATATCTATATCTATACACACACACACACACACACACACAAATACAATCATTGTTAAACCTAAATGACTTTACCACAGTAGATAAGCTTATTCATGTGTGATCCAATCGTGCAATCATGTTGACGGAACGAGAAGGTTCGTGTCAAGGCAGCTCCGATCGAAGCTATCGATCGTAGAGCAATAATCCAGTTGGGGGATTTTCGACCATGAGAGAAGAGAAGACCGATGGAGTTCCGGTCAACAAGAGTTTTGGCATGGGCTTGTGGGTTCAACGTGCAATGCATTGTCCCACAGGCGTGCCAAGTGTTACCAGTCTAGGTGTACGGGAGGGTTAAGGTGTAATGTGTATGGTGTGTAAAGTCTAAGGTGTGTAATGTGTAATATGAATGAGTGTGTGAGGATGAGGATGTGTATGGACACATGCACAATTATATGCATGTGTACAAGAATGCGTAACAGTCTTATTTATAACGGTCATGTAACCATTACATTGGATGTATTATATAAACCCCTTATGGGCATGTAATTAAGATATCTTTTTCTCCTCTCATTTTTGTGTCATTTCTGATTTTCAGTCTCCTTTTCTCTCTCTCTCTCTCTCTCCCCCTATCGTAACCCCCTTGGGAGGGGGGTGAAGCCATGTAATGAAGATATCTTTTTCCCCTCTCATTTTTGGGTCATTTCTGATTTTCACTGTCTCTCTCTCTCTCTCTCCCTCTCTCTTTCCGTAAATAATGGCTTTCGTTATGAAAGTAAAAAACACCACCATGACTAACTTACTACAAAGTATAGAACCCTTCTATCAAGGGATCTCTCTCTCTCTCTCTCTCTCTCTCTCTCTCTCTCTCTCTCTCTATCGTCGATCCGGTAACAAGTCCATAGAAATTGATGACCACAGTCGATCCGGTAGTGGGAGAGGTCGAAGCAGTCCATACGGGCGATGATGGGTTGTTTTAGATCGAGCACAAATGTCACAAGTCTTGATGAAGTCATTCACTTGATCAATTTTCGAGAACACTCGTCCAAGCCGAAGGCAATCCAAAAGCTCTGGAATCAAAGGTAGTGGGTAGCAATTGTGGATCGTTACCTTGTTAAGTCCTCGGTAGTCGACACATAGATGCAAGGAGCCATCTTTTTTCTTGATGAACAGGATTGGTGCCCCGGCTGGAGATTTTGAGTGACGAATGAACCCTTTCGGCAAGTTTTCGTCGATGTATGCACGGAGCGCATCTTAACCCATAGATGGGACCAAAGGGAGGACAAGCACCGTCCTGGATGTCAATTGGACAGTTGTATGATCGATGCTTTGGCAGTCGATCCGCATTCTGTCTCTCAAAGACATAAGAGAACTCTTGATATTTTGAAAGAATTGAGGTTGAGTGTTTGACCGTAGTAGCAGCTTGAGCACGATGGTCATCCTCAGGCTTCACCTGACCAGGCGAAGTGTTGATGTCGTGAACAACTTTGAAGTTATTGTTAGCTTTGTCCATCCGAGTTGTGAAGTCGAAGGATTGCCTACACAAATCCACAATGAGATTGTGTATTAGTAACCACGACAACCCTAGAATTACAGGATGCTTCAGAGTGGTCATTCGTCAATAACTTCAACCAGAATAGGTTTTTTTTTATGACCTTAGGGATGGAGTGTGTATGGCCAAAGAGCACGTCCATAAAACATGTCGTGGCTCCAGAATCAAGTAGGGTGGTGGTGCATATCACCCGAGTCCCTATCTACAACCTCACTGGTATCGTAAAACCATTTCGAGATGGTACCTCATGAGTAGAGTTGATAAATTTGATTGATGGACCCAGTTGGATAGCTCTTACTGCACCTGGCCCCTCCTGTTTCCCGGTATGCGACTACCTTTCACTAGGCAAGAAGCAGGAAGATGTCCGGACACGCCACAATAGAAACACAAGTTGTTGTCTCGTCAATGTTGTCGTTGTGCACTGGACAACGATCCGGGGCCCCACTTTATCCACCTCCATCGGCGTAGGTGAATTAGTGGTTGGGACTTGGTTCGAGACATATGGCGGGGTTGGAGATTGAGAGGAAGAAGGCCAAAAAGAAGACCAAAAAGAAGACTGCCCATGCCTTATTGCCCGAGTCGTACGCTCCTCTTGATGGAGCTTGAAGAGGCGGTTATCACAACGTACCGCTTGTGTTATCGCTTCGTTCAACGAGGTCGGCTCTGGAAAATTTAGTAAATTGTTTTTACATCACCTCTCAATCCCCGATGGAATTGATCACGTAGGGCTTAATCGTCCCACCCCACATCACAGGCAAGTTGGCGGAATTCAGAGGTGTAGGTGGAGGCTGTACTTTCCTGTAGGGAGGTGTAGGTGGATGTTGTACTTTGTTGTAGGGAATAGATCTTAGTGAGCACAGGTTGATGTCAGTTTGTCTCCCATAAAGTAGCTTCAAACTCCTTGCAAAAGGCCGAGAAATCTTCCAAAAGTGGCGATGTTGTTTCCACGAAGGGAGCTAACCACGCCTCGGCAAGTTCCGTCAGTAGTGAACCCAAGAGAC
Source organism: Azolla caroliniana (assembly GCF_043228905.1). Taxonomy (NCBI): domain Eukaryota; kingdom Viridiplantae; phylum Streptophyta; class Polypodiopsida; order Salviniales; family Salviniaceae; genus Azolla; species Azolla caroliniana. Next base: position 22,311,268 of record NW_028230443.1, read on the forward strand.
CGACCTGGTGGAACCCTGTGGTGTAACAATGGGGTTGTCGGCGGATGATGAGGTGGATTTGATTAAGGAAGTTGCGTAGTCTTGCACGCATTGTCGCGGAAAACCGCGCTTGCGTGTCAAATCGGGCGGGACCACCGGGGTCACGGACCAAGAAGAGATGGATACTAGAAGGGCGATTTTCTCCGGAACCGGCAACATCGGTTGTGGTGTCAATCGGGACAATTCCGAATGCGTGCCGGAAGCAACCAAACTGAAGAGAGGGAGAGAATACACGCACACACACCGACTCAACACATGCCTCTTATGTACAGAAGCCGGAAAGAAAGAAATGCACCCGACACCAACAGAGACACAAATATGCACAACCATTCATATATGTATTTACAAGACAACAAGATACAACGCGGGTCACGAGCCAGACCAAAGATAATAGATTACAACCATTGTCCGCAGCCAAGCTGCCAGTCGGGGAGCTCTCGAGCTCATCGCGCCGAGTGGGGTCTTGTGTCGAAGACAGAAGCAGAACCGGAACCTTCAAAGCACACGAACTCAGAACCACGCAACCCTAACAGACAGGAAACATCGAACCCTAGTATATGAAACTAACAAGACTCCACTCAAAAGAGAAACCCCACCCACATGATGACGACGAAGAAGACCTAAATGAAACCCGAAAGCGAAGTAGGGTGAAGAAGACCAAAGTAGAAACCCTAAGAAAAATAAGAAGAAGAGAAACTACCAAACCTTAGATCTAAGTGGTATACCCTCCTAACTCAAAAGGGGCAACCCCTTCAAAAGAGACCCCTCCCTCTTATAGTTCAAGGAGGGAAGGACGTTACAATGTGGGATAAATATCCCCCTATTAGTTTATATACATTTCCTAACGTACATGTGCAATGGGTTGAGTGTGGTGGTTGGGGTATTTGAGGATGTGGCAGATTGAAGCTCAAGTAAAGATTGACGAAGGGTAGTATTCTCGGCTCAGAGTTGTTCCAAAGCTGCGAGTATTTGGGGTAGGCTATCGGATGGATTGAACATGGATTTCAATGTGTGGTTAGTGAAGAGGGGGAGAGAACGAAGAAGAAGGTGAAAAAATTGTTAAGGACCAAAGAGTCAAAGCCACAAGGATACAAGGATACTACAAGCATGCAATTGACAAGCCTAAAAGTGCTACAAAGACACGATTGACAAGCCAAGGGCAAGTATCATTAACTAGTGTTGTTCACCTTGAATTCATTCACGGTGAGCTCAAATATTTATACTAAGAGGCATGCATGCCTATTGCGTGCATGTGATACACTAGAGCATGTATGTACGCATGCATGTGCCAAGTGTGAATGATACAATGGAGCAATTATGCTCATGATGCTAGCTTAAAGTTAGAAAGAACAATCATATATAATTGTATATTGGACATGTTGGTTAACCTATAATGCTCGATTATAATACAAGAGGTCATGAGTTCGGATGTCTGTGTCACGTTTAAGTTTGATAGTTTATAAATATCATCTACATTTTTGGAGTTGTGCCTTTATCAAAACTGTTTATGAATATTGTCTACATTTCTTGAGTTGTCAATTTATAGATGTTGATGAGCACTAAATTTATAGATAATGACACTAAGGATTATAGTGTTGCCTCTTATACTTAAAACATTTTCAAGTCTAACAATAGATGTCACTTCCACTTCTCGAACCTACATCTCCTCAAGATGGTGAAACCATTAACTTAACTTGTGCCTTGAGTTAACCATTGTGATTTTCTTTAAGTTAACTACATTTCATACCTATAGACCGTCAACATTTAAACATTTATTGAAAAACTATTCAATTTTAGAAATGGTCATTTTCACACTTGTCAAATCTCAAAAAATCAGAAAATTGTATATGCTATTTAAAACATGTGATACTGGTGTATCAAAATTTGAAAACTGCCTAAACTCGCAAGATTATAAAAGGATCTATAAGTGGAATGCGCGATCCTTGCACTCGTAAACAGGAGCATGTTAAAAAAGAGATAGACGAAGAGTGCCGATCCACTCGACCATCCCAGGTGAATGGATCAAGACAGACCTGAGCCTTGATCGACATCCCATACCATCGTTATGGCTTCGAGTCATACCTATACTAGCGTGGGCTCACCACGAGAGTATGTTCACCGCAAGATCACAATCTTGACATAGTCAAATAATGTCCAATAAGGATTATTAGCTAGCTTCATATCTACAGCCAGACCCAGAGCCCCAAGCAAGTTCACACTTGGCCTCTACAAGTTGCCTCAATCTTTAGGATTAAAAGTAATCATCCCGTCTTTACACTCTCAATTTATCCTCACACTCTTATCCTCGTGTGAGGAAAACTATGGTACAGACTACCATGATTATACTCGTAACACCTAAAACATGGGAAATGCAAATGAAACCAAACCTCCCATGCTCAAGAGTCTCAAAACTAAGAATAACTTGCTTTATGGGTCAATCAAATAAAAAAATCCAATGAAAACTCCAAATCTATTAAGAAGAGCAACTTCACACAAGCTTTAAAAAATTAGGCATCTACCATAACAAGTATAGGGATAAGAAGAGTTGTTTGTCCCCCACATACAACGGGCAACATGAATATATTTCTTACTTTAGAGTGTCCCTTAGTTATTTTCAACCACTAGAAGTAAATATTTTAGAAGTGTCCTTGCAAAAGGCCGAGCCACAATACATTCCAACCAAAATGCAAAACCAACTTGGAAAAAGAAAATTAAAGTTGCCCCAAAGCACGGGAAATGCAAAGGAAACCAAGCCTCACATGCTCGAACGTCTCGCAACTTAGAATGACTTTAATGAATGATTGCTCAAACCAAAGAATGCAATGCCAAAGCATATGTTGGTTTGGGGGGGGGGGGGAATCAGGATGGATGGTCATGACGTGGAGTGTGCATAAGGAGAAGTATGCCAAATTTAAAGTTTCAAGCACTCATGATGGGTTCTTCTCAGTTTTCCTTATATCATGCACGCACTTTGATCAAAATCTCGAGCCTTTGTATAACATGTCTTTTCTGTGCTTTTCTCCCATCACATACACCCACATCATAACACCATATGCATTATCGTCAAATATATGTGTTGGATTTGTATGCGAATGGGTGGAACCTCTAGCCTTTAGGACTATGAGATGGTCAAAATTTAACAAGTAGAATTTTGCCAAAGGAAAGAGATTGAATTACCATGACTCATAGTTTGACTTGGGTACGTGGTATACTTTGCTTTCATGGCTAAATTGGTTTCATGGAGCAATGTGTGTTTTGTGGAGCAATATGTGTAGTCCAATGTCCTTAAGGTGGGTTGCCCAACTAATTAATTTGGAAGATGAAATGAAAGCTTGGCAAAGATTCAACCTCTTAAAATATACGTGGGCAGGATTTAATATACGTTATTTTAGGTGCAGGGATAATATTTACTATGGGAGATGAACAATTGTGGAAGCCACATGGTGGATAGCCAATAGTGCTCGGTCAACCAAATTTGCGTAATCTGGTATGGGGACGTACGTCAAAGGTTTAGATTGGGGGCATTCATTTGCACGTAAATATAATATATATATGGTAATTATTTAATTGAAGTTCATTTGATCGTCTTCCTCCGGACGAATTTATGAATATTCATTCATTCAATACTTATGAATGGTCGGTCTCATATTTGATGGAGCTCTAGTATATGTAAACACGTACCTCTCTTTCTCCTTCAGAATATCGGAAATATTAATATTAAGTGTAGTCTTGAAGAACACATTTCAATGTGTGTACAACAACAAAACTTCACAAAACCCAAGCAAAACGAGTAAAGGTTAAAAAAGGGCTTCCTTTCATTCCCATGGCTTTTTTATATGCGCACAATGCCCTGCCCTTCAACCCTTCCCTTTATTCTAGGTCAAAATAACTTATTATAACTCCAAAAACATTCCAAGTTTCAAAACGAGCGAGAGAGACGTAGTTACAAAGAAAGAAAGAAGCTCCTCACCTGTGGAAAAATTAATAGGTATATATATATTTGCAAAATAATGATATTAGACTCTAGTGTGTAGTGTTTTCCAGATTCAACCCATCTGCTCGCAGAAACGTAGCGCATCCATCAATCAATAAAACCTCCATGATATGTATTATGAAGTAAAGTTAATTATAATTAATCCACACGCGTAATCTTGCCATATATGTATAGAGAGACAGAGAGACCGCTCAGAGGACTACTCGCAAATGAGATGGATACATACAATTGTGAGGGAGTGCAGTCGTGTATGATTGGTTGTAAAAGAAATCCCCTTTTATATAGAAACATATATGTATATATATTAATATAAGCTGTGACCTCATTTGAGAGAATGAAGCCAACGAACTAAACGAAACAAATACATAGATTTTTTCCAAAGGTGGGAAAGAAAAACAGTCACGATGATCAACGCTCCAGTACTCCCTCCAAGACCTTAAAAGGACCCAGCGTAACACGACGTAAAAAGCCTTGCTCGGTGGTTATTCATGAGTATGGATGGAAGCTTAATGAATGTGTACGTACATAAATTAATTATAGGCCAAATCCTTGTCACACACAGTAACGTAAGAAGGACAGAAGAAACTGCAGTTTCTTGGGCCTTTTTCTTGAATGAGTAGGACGGTAAAGCTTTTGGTTTAAAATACGACAGGATCGTGGTCACAATGATGATGATGATGATGATGATGAAGGATCGTACGATAAGTAGAGTATACCTACTGCATACACGAAGGTGAATGAGAACGGTAGGCGCAGATAGCATGGATGGAGCGATGTTGAATTCTTTCGTTTCACAGGAGATGAGGAGGAGGAGGGGGGGCAAAAGAGGAGAGAAACTAGGGCTTCCAAGAAGTAGTAGTGATGCAGGCTATATAGCATAATTGTGATGAAATAATCAGGTTAAAAGTAAGGAGCGGTGGAATTATATGTGTATGTAGTTGATAAAAAGCGGGAGAAGGACGTAAGGAATGATATTTTAAATATACGCTATTAAATTTATTACTACTACTACTACTACTACTACTAATAATAATAATAATAAGAATGGAGCGTGTCATGGGGGGGTGCGGGGGCATTGAATGAATGAAGGGGGATGGATAATGAAGGGGATGATAAGGAAGGAGGAGGAATCAGTAAGCATAGCCACAGATTCCGGACTCGCAGCTGACACCTGTGGCACAACGGTTGGAGCAGGAGCCGCAGTGGCGGCGGCTGGTGAGGAGGTTAACGCAGGAGCCGGAGCAGCAGGTGAGGCCGGAGCGGCACGTGCGCCGGCACCTCCCGCAGTTGACGGCGTCATTGCGCACGCTCTTGCAGTAGCCGCGGCAGCACCTCTCCTGATTGCGGGCGTTGCACGCGTACGGGTCGGTAGCGCACATTTGTCCCCCTCTGTTGGGCACACGCCGTAGGGGCGAATAAAAGCTATTGGCCTCCACCACACCTTCTCCCTGCAGCTGCAACTGCAACTGCACCACCAGCAGCACCGCCATTACCATTACCAGGAGGGGAACAACCCTAAACCCAGAGGACATCATCCTAGCCATTTACTCACTCACTCACTCACTCACGTCTTCAATTAATTCTTCTTCTTCTTCTTCTTCTGAGACAGACTGTGGAGATAATGGAATGAGGGATGTGTAATGGATTTGGATGGGGAACTCCAATACTAGCTCCTCCTTACACACTACACTCTGCGCGCACACACTTATATATATATATATATACACATATACATATACATGTATATATGTATGTTGCTTGTGCTGATTAGTTACTGCTCTGCATGATTGGCTTGGCCCCTCACTTGGCCCCTCACCTCTCCCAGAGAGAGAGAGAGAGAGATGATCCTGATCTTCTTACTAAATAAAAATACCTTCTTTATAATTCCATCAGTACAAAGATCGTAATGGCGGACGTAGGCATTCGTATTACGCTTTCCAAGCGCACGTTCGCGCGCTTTAGGGCGGGTGGTGCACGTACCAATCCCTTCATCTCTCTCTTTCTCTCTTCTCTAGAGAGACAGAGAAAAGGGTGGAGGGGGGTATGTCTCAAACTCCAAGGACAAGGAAGAGAGAGAGAGAGAGAGGGGAGAGGTTGCTTTAGCTCTAGCCTTTACTTAGCCTTAGCTTTGTAAGCCTAGTGATCCATCCATCCATCCATCCATCATGCTTTCTCCACAAGACTCTTTCTCTAAGGCTCAATCGTCTCTTGTTTCTTTATTTCCTTGTTCCTTTTTTTTTTTTTTATCCTCCAAAAAAACTCATTTCCTTCTTCTTTTTACAATGCAATCACCTTGTTATGTGAAGAAAGTAAGTGTAAGACTCACCCCCCTCACCCCCCGGGTTAAAGTAAACGCACGATACCATAGTCTATACAAACTTAAAAAGTTGTGTCCTAATTACATTATTATTATTATGATTTAAGCTTTGCCTTTTGACTCCACAACCTATATGATGCATTCTTTTATAAACAGCTCCAAAATTCAATGTTGGTCTAGCTTTTTCCAGCAAGCTCAACCATTCTTAATACAAAAGTCCTCGAATAAAAGGTACTAAATTTTTTTGATTGCCCTTACGCTATGCTCCTTTCCTCTTGATTATCATTTTGAGAGTCCACCCCCCCCCCCTTCCTGTTTTCCTTGAGATAGTCCCTCTTATTACTACATACATTAACACACAAACATACATGGTGTGCACTAACGTCTAAGCAAATCAACTATGGCTATGTTGGGCCATGTTTTCCTTGTTGAACAAAGGGTCAAAAATCACGTAGACTTTTAGAAAATGCAAATGATCTGCTTCACTAAACGACAATATTTTTATTTTTCAAATAGCTTTTGAATATTTAGCTCGTGATATATTCCATCGTCTAGCCTGTATATTGTTTATCACAATGCCAAATAACCACATTTAACCATTAAACTACTTCACATCTCTAGTTTGCGTGCAATGGGTTTCAGTGTAGAAATATATTGCTACAATGTAAAAAGGAATGGGAAATCACATCATTATTAATCAAATATTTACCTCTTTCGAACTTAGGCTAACACATTATCCATGCCTCTAGCTAACCATTAGCGGATCTACTCACTCATCTCTCTCCAATATCTCTCATATCAAACTCTCTTCTGTCTCTTGTAAGAGCAATATATATATATATAGGTCACATGACAATAGAAAAGATATTGTCGTGATCGTGTTTACAATAGTGGCGATCTTATGCTAAGTTATTCCCTCTTAGATAATGTAAGACTAGTTATCATAATTAAGGTATATCCCATGGGGGCAAGTTGTTCAAATTAATTTATCTTCTGGTTGGTTGATGTACGTATGGTGGGATTCCATGGAGACAATGAAATAGGAACCAATGTTCTCATTCGCCAACTACATGTATACCATAAGTACTTAGCCAAACACTACACTATACAAATGTCTTAATAATGAAAAACCTAGAATAATAACGACCATAATCTCCTTATGTAGCACTAAATTAATATGCTCTGCAATAACCAAGATGCGCTTCTTCCTATGATTGAATTTTAGACTTTGCAATTCATCCCAATGTAGCATTCATGTCCTTCTTGTATGCCCAATCCGTCAATCTTGTATATCTCTTAAAGTTTGACGTATATGTGCTCATGAGCTTCCCACATCATTACACACCTGGCCATAAACTTTAAATGGATGGTGAACCTAATATCCATGGCGATGGGGGGTAGGCCAAATGAAGTACTGAGCACTCACAAGAAAGGACTTTACAAACTAGGTAGAAGGAAGGTCCATGAGGAACAAAACCATGATGGTTTTGCACAAGTTCCTATTTGAAGATGCCATATGTTGATATAGGTGTGAGGGGAAGATAGTTGCAGACATAAGAGAGTTGAATGCGAATGAACCTACAACTCTAATAGAGACTAGGAGTAAAACTCTCCCTTACAAATGCTTATAACGTTGAGACCAATGGAAAGATAGGAGCGTGGGCATGACTAAATAGTCAAAAGACATCGTTAGAGCTTTTGAAGTAATTATAGTCAGAGATTGGCATGGGTTATTGCCTTATGCCTTGTGGGTTGATACAATCACGTACAATTCAGTGATAGACTTTATGCCAACCGAACTCATGAACGGTCAAAAAGCCGGTAATGCCCATAAAAGAGACAAAATTACGTCATGGTTGGCAATGTTGTGGGAAAACGATGCCATGATGTGGGCAAGTTTCATTATTTTTCATTTTTTAATGGAAAGTGGGGATAGGTAGCATTCAATGCAAAAGGACGCACTCCTTCACGACTATAAAATTAGAGGAAGAGGACTCATTTGGGGTTGGTATTTTTGATATTTTGGGGGCTTGACTTTAGGACCTTGGGCGTTATGGTATACTTTCTATTAGGGGCATGACCATATAATATCCCATGGTAAGTTGTATCATAGTATTTTATACACATGGATAAAGTGTGAGGGTTAAACGAGAGTGTAAAGAAGGGAGGATTACTTTTAATCCTAGGGATTGAGACAACTCATAAGGGCCAAGTGTGAACTTGCATGGGGCCCTTAGGTCTGGCTATAAATATGAGGGCTAGCTACCCTCATTGACACATGATTTTGACTACGTTGAGACTCTGATCGTGTGGTGAAGAGAATCTTGTAGTGAGCATGCCAATACTAGTTAGGACTCGATGCCACATCGGTGGTATGGAACGCTGATCAAGGCTCAAGTCCGTCTCGATCCCTTCGCTAGAGGGTGGTCGGGTGGATCGACACCCTTCTTTCTTTCTTTCTCCTCTCTTATTTATATATCTACTATTTCCTTATCATATGCTCACATTAGAATTTATCTCTAACAGTTGGTATCAAAACATTTTTTCTAATGTTTTCTTTGTTAATATATTTTTTGTTTTGGATGGTGATCGATCGATACTCGTTCGAGCGTGATCTAGTAACGCGTCAACAAAGGAACTTCGGTACTTCCTTTCTTTATTTTTTCTATTCTTTCTTCTCCCATTCTAATCATGTTTTAGTCGATATGTAATAATTTCTATCATCAAAATATGTTGTAGTGGTAATCGGTTGGTTGTATAAAATGTACATATGTATGCTTATGAGGTCAATACCTCAATCACCATGTATTTGGTATGCAATTTGTGTCGTATACGTAAGAGGTCAATGCCTCGATTGTGTATGAGGTCAATGTCGAATACAAGTGTATAATGGTCGTATTCACACTGTCTTATTGGACATACTAGGTTTTAGGCTATTTATGTAAATAGTGGAAAGGGAAGTTGCCCTAAGTCAGTCGGTAGTTAAATTGACTCTTGTAACCTAGTTTTGTCGGTTGTTCATTTTGTTGTTATCATTGTAACTTGCTAAGAGAATAATACAGTTACATACTCTTGTGCCTACCTTGATGTACTTCTTTTCTCTATCTTTCTTGTTGATCTTGTCTTATGATTCAGTTGTCTTGTGTTATCTATCAGTTTCTTTGTATTCTCTGAAGATCTTCATCTCAAATAGTGTTGAGTTTGTTCCGCATCCTAACGGCTGGTTCCAACATCTGGTATCAGGCTTGGCGTTTTTTATTCTACTGTTGTCCATCATCCTATTCCCATCAACACCTCTCTAGAAGTCTTTGAAGAACTTTTAGTTGATTTGTTTGCTGAAACAGATTATGAGATCTCAGTCGGACTAAAATCTCTCGGCCGACAACTTCCACAAGATCACCCTCTCTAGAGGAGAAACACCTGGAAAACTGGCACTTTGTTGAGCATAATCACACATGGAGTAGGCCACCTAGTTGTACCTCGTCCACGTGATTGTAGCTGCTTGAAGTGAGGTATTTTTCATCGGTTCAACCGTAAACCATGCTTCATTGAGTTAGACAAAAATTGGTAAAGCCTTCCGGTGTTGCCCACTCATTCGTCATAACCACTTGAAATAGATTCGATTCCAAGAACAACCCCCATTCGTGCTTCATTTGGGTAGACAACATTCAGAAAGACTAGTAAGATCTATTCCTCTCATCATTGTAGTTCCCCAAAGCAGGATCGGTTTGGAGATCAATACAATTGGCACATAATATGTGATCGGCGTCTTAAAATCGGTAGTCGGAATTGACGGGAGCTCAAGGCTCCTTATGCGCAACGCTCGGCCACAACCAAGATTCTTTTCATACACAGGAAACGGGAAACGAAAACACGCAACACAAAGGAGAGAAAAAAGGGTACACAGAATGTTTACGTGGAAAACCCAAAGAGGGAAAAACCACGGCAGCCCACAGGCTGCAAACTATCACTAAGTTGGAATGTATAAAACAGTGAGTTCACGAAGGCAACAACCTCGTGCTCACGATCTTCGCCACAGGCGGTGGTTACAACAGAGGCATCGACCTCTTTCTCTCTCTCTCTCTCTGTACACTGTTACGTGCTCTCTCTTCTTTTTGCACCAACAAGAAAATGACAACAACTCTATCTAAAAGTTTGCCCTAAGTCATATTTATACTAATATGAATTTTCGGCTATTTACAAATGTAGCCTCGATGGGCTCTCAGAAACATATTTACGAATATGTCTCTTCCTCCGGTTCGCACCAGGTCTGCGTCACCCGGCTCTCCGTAGCCAGGTGCTCCTCATCCGGTTCTCACCGGTTCTGCACCATCCGGCTCTCCGTAGCCGGGTACTCCTCATCCGGTTCGCACCGGGCCTGTACCATTCGGCTCTCCGTAGCCGGGTATTCCTCATCCGGTTCACACTGGGCCTACGCCATCCGGCTCTCCGTAGCCGGGTATTCCTCATGCGGTTCACACCGGGCTTGCGCCATCCGGCTCTCCGTCGCCGAGTACTCCTCATCCGGTTCACACCGGGCCTGCACCATCCGGCTCTCCGTAGCCGGGTACTCCTCATCCGGTTCACACCGGGCCTGCACCATCCGGCTCTCCGTAGCCGGGTACTCCTCATTCGGTTTCGGCCTCGGCCGAGGTTGTTCATCGGCATTGTTCTTCTCCCTTCCCATCCGGAGGGACATGTCTCCCAACAAACTCCCCCTTCACTCTGACATGGGGTGTCTTACCAGTCCGATCCTCTTCCGGCATGCGTCCAGCTTGTCGGGTGTAAGCACTTTGGTCAGCATATCTGACCCGTTCTCGGCCGTGTGGATCTTCGTCAGTGTGAACTCCTGGTCATCTACTCTTTCTCGGATCCAGTGATACCTCCGTTGGATATGCTTCGTCTGGGAATTGTAGGCCGCATTCTTAGCAAGGTGGATGGCACTTTGACTGTCGCAATAGAGTCAGTATTCCTCTTGCCGGATACCGAGCTCTCCGATGAAGTCCTTCATCCATAATATTTCCTTGCCGGCTTCCACCGCTGCCATGTACTCCGCCTCCGTGGTTGACAATGCAACCGTCTTCTGCAGCCTCGACTGCCACGAAACAGCTCCCCCTGCATATGTCATTACATACCCGGATGTAGACCGGCTGGTATCCACATCAGCCGACATGTCCGAATCGGTGAAACCGTCCAGTTGAGGTTTTCCGGAGCCGAATCAGAGGCACATATTTGAAGTGCCCTTCAAATACCGGAGTATCCATTTGACCGCGTTCCAGTGCTCCTTGCCGGGATTGCTCATAAACCGGCTCACCACTCCGACTGCGTATCCTATATCTGGTCGGGTACACACCATTGCGTACATCAAGCTCCCGACAGCAGAGGCATATGGAATCTTCATCATATCCGCCTTCTCAGCTTTCGTCTTCGGGCTTTGCTTACCGGATAGCCTGTAGTTTGCTGGAAGTGTCGATCTGACCGGTTTCGCTTCTGATATGTTGAACCGGTGAAGCACCTTTGTCACGTACTTCTCCTGTGGCAACCATAATTGCTTCTTTGACCGGTCCCGAATGATGTGCATCCCCAGCATCTGTCTTGCCGGACCCAAGTCTTTCATTGAGAAGGTCTGGTTGAGAGCCTTCTTCAGCATCCGTATTTTGAATTGGTCACGTCCGACGATCAACATGTCATCCACGTACAGAAGGAGTATCAGGAAGTCTCCTCCTTCGAACTTCTTCACAAACACGAAGTGATCGGCTTGCGTCTTGTGGTACCCTTGATCGGTCATGAAGGAGTCGAACTTCCGGTACCATTGTCGGGGAGCCTGCTTTAGTCCGTACAGGCTCTTCTTCAACCGGAATACCAGGTGCTCCTTCCCTTTCTCCACGAAACCTTCCGGTTGCTGCATGTAGATCTCCTCTTCGAGGTCGCTGTGAAGGAATGCCGTCTTCATGTCCAGCTGCTCTACCTCGAGGTCCATGCTTGCTGCTATACTTAGCACCGTCCGGATGGAGGTCATCTTTACTATCGGGGCAAATATCTTGTCGAAGTCCACGCCCTTCTTCTGTTGGAACCCCTTCACCACGATATTGGCTTTGTATCTCGGGGGGTTGCCGGCATCTCCCGGTTTCAACTTGTACACCCACTTGTTTCGAAGTGCCCGCTTTCCTTTCGGTAACTCCACCAATTCATACGTATGGTTCTCATGCAGGGAATCCATCTCCTCCTACATGGCACTTAACCATTTTCGGCTGTGGGTGTCTTCCTTCGCTTCTTCGAAGCTTTCCGGCTCCCCCTCATCGGTCAGCAGAACATGCTCTGCATCCGGAAATCTCCGGGGGGTCCTTCTCTCTCTGAGAGGATATCTCCGTCTTTGGGCTTCGGTGACCGACTCATCCATCTGCTCTTCATCCGAATCCGATTCGGGGTCTTGGCCGGTTCCGGTCTCAGCTTCCTCTACTTCTTCTTCTACCGGTTCGGTATCCTCACCGTATCCGGCTGGTTCTTCGAGTGCTAACCGGTCTCTCGCCGGTTGGGTCTGCTCATCGTAGAGTCGATCCTTACCGGTCGACTCGGAGTTCATTATCTTCTTCTCCGACTCCCAGTCGGCGAGCGTCTTGTCCTCCATGAAGATAATATCTCGACTCCGGAATACCTTCTTGTAGACCGGGTCCCACACTCGGTAGCCGAACTCATCGTCACCGTAACCGAGGAATATGCATGGCCGGGTCTTTGGATCTAACTTTCCTCTCCGGTCCTTAGCTACATGCACGTACACGAGACACCCGAACACCTTCAGATGCCGGTAGGATACTTCCTTACCGGTCCACACTCTCTGTGGCGTGTCTCCGTCCAAGGGTACTGAGGGTGATCTGTTGATCACGTATGCTGCCGTCGACAGTGCCTCAGCCCAAAACTTCTTGGGTAGTTTTGCATGCGCTAGCATACTCCGGACCCTCTCCATTATGGTCCGGTTCATCCTCTCGGCCAGTCCGTTTAGTTCCGGCGTCTTCGGCACGGTAAATTCGAGCCGGATTCCCTTCGAGCGGCAGTACTCCTCGAACTGTCCTCGGTATTCTCCTCCGTTATCTGCTCGAACCGCCTTCAGCTTCCGGCCGGTTTCTCTTTCCACTCTCGCGTGGAGCTCTTTGAAGACGGATAACACCTGATCCTTCGTCTTCAACGGTGTGGCCCACAGCTTCCGGTTGTGGTCATCTATGAACGTCACGAAGTACTGCGCTCCGACATGTGACTTCGTGTCTACTTGACACACATCCGTATGCACCAGCTCCAGTGGTGCATTACGTCTCATCGGTGGCCTTGGTCGGAAGGAGGTCCGGTTCTGCTTACTGGCCAGACAATCAGTGCATTTCTCTAGGTGCACGTTCTTCACTGGAATGAGGTTGTCGTCTGCAAGCCTCTTCATCCCCTTCTCGCTCATGTGACACAGCCTCTTGTGTCACAACTCACCGGTAATGTCGGATGCTACGTTCACTTCTTCCGGGCATAACCGGGCATTCATCAGGTACAACGTGTTTACCTTCCGGGCCCGAGCCACAATCAGGCTCCCTTTGCTGAACTTCATGACGCTGTTCCGGATGCTACCCGTGTAGCCCTCATCATCTAGCCGACCGGCTGATATTAGGTTCAGTCGAACCTCCGGAACGTGTCAAACATCCCTCAGCAGCAACTTGCATCCGGTTGGTGTCGACAGCCACACGTCTCCTATCTTGACAATTCGACATGTACCTTCATTCCCCATCCGGACACAACCGTGATCACCGGCTGAGTAGGATGAGAAGTATTTCCGGTCCGGGGTAAGGTGGAACGACGCTCCGGAGTCTACCACCCAGGTCATCTCGTCGCCGGCAAGGTTTATCTCACATTCCTCGGTGATGAGCATCAACTCTTCTTCACTTGCCGCGATTGCCGTCGTCCCCTTCTGGTCCGGCCCCCTCCGGTCTTTACCGTTCCGGTCCGGGGTCCGCTTCAAATCGGTACCATCGGTCTCCTTATCTTTTCGGAAATGCCGACAGTTCTTTTGGAAGTGTCCCGGCTTGCCGCAATAGAAGCAAGTGGGCCTCCCCCTTGACTTTGACCGTGTCCCCGACTTTTCCCGGTTCTGGGGACTACAGTTTCTTTGTCTTCCGTGTTCTGATTTGGTAAGGAGCGCTTTGGAGTCGGAGCTCGTATCTTTATCTTTCCGACATGCCTCCTCATCTAGCAAGCTCGACTTTACTCTTGCTAGGGATAACCGTTTTCCTTCCGGCCCGGCGTTGCCCAAAGTGACAACCAACGTCTCCCAGCTATCCGGGAGGGAACCGAGCAGGAGTAGCGCTAGTACCTCATCGGCGAGAGGTACTTCCAATGAAGTTGCCTGGTGGATCAGCCCCCGGAAGGCATTCATGTGCTCCGCCATACTGGAGCCATCTTGGTACCGGAGTCTTACTAGCTTCCGGAATACCGACACCTGATTAACAACATTTTTGTTCTGAAACATTATGCCAATCTTCTTCCAGAGCTCATGAGCCTTGCTCTCTTCATTGAAGTTGTTGTACAGGCTCATGTCGATGAAGCACCGTATGTACGCCGTTGTCTTCATGTGCATCACCTCCCATATCGCGGCGTCGATTTTGTCCGGCCTCTTGTCCCCGAACTGAACCGGCAACCAGAGGTCTTTAACCACGAGCATGTCCCTCATCTTCGACTTCCACACTGAATAGTTGGAGCCGGTGAGCTTGAACATGCCGCCAAACGAATCGTCCATTTTCTGTGTCGCTCGCTCTGATACCACTTGACGGGAGCTCAAGGCTCCTTATGCGCAACGCTCGGCCACAACCGAGATTCTTTTCATACACAGGAAACGGGAAACGAAAACACGTGACACAAAGGAGAGAAAAAAGGGTACACAGAATGTTTACGTGGAAAACCCAAAGAGGGAAAAACCACGGCAGCCCACAGGCTGCAAACTATCACTAAGTTGGAATGTATAAAACAGTGAGTTCACGAAGGCAACAACCTCGTGCTCACGATCTTCGCCACAGGCGGCGGTTACGACAGAGGCAACGACCTCTTTCTCTCTCTCTCTCTGTACACTGTTACGTGCTCTCTCTTCTTTTTGCACCAACAAGAAAATGACAACAACTCTATCTAAAAGTTTGCCCTAAGTCATATTTATACTAATATGACTTTTCGGCTATTTACAAATGTAGCCTCGATGGGCTCTCAGAAACATATTTACGAATATGTCTCTTCCTCCGGTTCGCACCGGGTCTGCGTCATCCGGCTCTCCGTAGCCAGGTGCTCCTCATTCGGTTCTCACCGGTTCTGCACCATCCGGCTCTCCATAGCCGGGTACTCCTCATCCGGTTCGCACCGAGCCTACACCATCCGGCTCTTCGTAGCCAGGTATTCCTCATCCGGTTCACACCGGGCCTGCGCCATCCGGCTCTCTGTAGCCGGGTATTCCTCATCCGGTTCACACCGGGCCTGGGCCATCCGGCTCTCCGTAGCCGGGTACTCCTCATCCGGTTCACACCGGGCCTGCACCATCCGGCTCTCCGTAGCCGGGTACTCCTCATGCGGTTCACACCAGGCCTGCACCATCCGGCTCTCCGTAGCCGGGTACTCCTCATTCGGTTCACACCGGGCCTACACCATCCGGCTCTCCGTAGCCGGGTACTCATCCGGTTTCGACCTCGGCCGAGGTTGTTCGTCGGCACTGTTCTTCTCCCTTCCTATCCGGAGGGACCTGTCTCCCAACAGGAATAGGACTGGTAGTTAATTGTGCTCAGTTCGGCTAGGTGATATTTGAGAAGACCAATCGCCTCTATCCCTTGACTCACCGTAGCCATTGCGAGCAAGTTTAGTACCCAATTGCCATCTTAAATCCAATCGACTAATCAGTCGGCTAATTCAAGTCCAATTCAACTAGAACGATCAATTGTAGTCACTTTGGATCGAACACGCTGAAAGTCGAATCCAATTCAGCTCGTGTTCAAACTTGGCTAGAACGAATTCGGGTGAGCCAGCTGGTTGCACCCAACCACTGTTCGTAGCCAACTCCGAAAAGAGCCTCTCAAAGCAACGTAGATGAGCATTCGGCTCATCATAGATGAGTCTAAGGAAGTTAGATGGATCGAACTTCAATTTATGGAAGGAGTTAATGCAGGACTATCTAAGAGTCAATGATTAGATTGACCCAATCGAAAAAGAAAATGCCCCAGAAGGATGTAAGCCGAATGAGTGGGCAAAGCTAGACATCATTATCTGTGCCACCATTCGAATACACTTGTTGGAGTTAGTGTACTCCTCAATGCAATCATTTTCAATTGCGTTCCAATTATGGAAGACGCTCTTGGACACTTACGAAAAGAAGGTCGCCACAACAAAGGTATACCTAATCCGACGTCTCTACAACCTTTAGATGAAAGAATCCGACTCGGTTCGGGCACACCTCAACGAGTACGAAAGCTTAAGCTCTCAAATCTCGGCTCAGGGGATGACAATCGAAGACGAATTGGAAGCAATGTTGCTCATCAATAGTCTCCCCCCTTCTTTAGAAACATTCATTGTTTACTCTGGCTGGACTTAGCCTCAAACACAAGGTGTCATTTCCGGAACACTTCACCAAAGGGGTGGATGTTATCCGGCTATTCGATTTTGAGGTTTTATCCAATTCTTCGATTGTGTGAGTACAACGAACTGCTGCACTAGCTCCAACATTAGTTCTTTTTCCTCCCCGAGCCTAGGTGTAACCAACTTGTCTTGTTCCGGTGTCCATTTTGGTTGGCGTTCCTCTTGCTGTTGATGCGTTTGAAGACCCAGTGATATATATCTTTCTTTCTCTAGTTCTTGCTAAATTGTCTTCACTACTTCTGGTCTTTCTACTGGCTCTTCCTGTTACCCGTAGGAGTTGTACGGGGCGGTATAAGGGTAAAACATGTTAAAGGGGGTTGTTCGATATGTGTAAGGTATATGAGTGTGAGGATGAGTATGTGTGAGCACATGCACAATTATGTGCATGTGACAAGAATGTAATGGTCTCTTTTTGTAACGGGCATATTATTTACCATTACATTATGTATTATATAAACCCCTTATGGGGCATGTAATGAGATATAGTTTTTTCCCCTCTCATTTGGTGTCATTTCCTATTTGTCTTTCTTTCTAGCTCTCTCTCTATTGTAACCCCCTTGGGAGGGGGGTGAAGCCATTCTAGGCTTCACCCCCCACTCCAACAACACTTTTGGCACGCTCGGTGGGATAGTGCCATGGCACGTCAGACCCATCCCTCTACTCATCGTTCAAAATGTCCATCATTTGGTGTCATTTCCTATTTTTCTTTCTTTCTAGTTCTCTCCCTATTGTAACCCCACCCTAACAACACTTTTGGCATGCCCGGGTGGGACAGTGCCATGGCACGTCAGACTCGTCCCTTTGCTCATCGTCCAAAATGTCCATGATGTTCGGCTTCGTTCGTATGACCTAGTCCAGAAACGGTGTGGCGTCCATAGGTGCTTCTTTGTTCTGCTCGACTGGCTCCTTCAATTGTGTGTCGTCCACTTCACCACGTTCGGCCGGTGTGTGAGGTACCATGTTGTGATTTGTACTCTGTGTGATCACAGCCGGCTCCGTTGGTTCGATGTCTGGATCATTCCTCCAAGGTTCTAGTGTGGGCTCTTTAGTCAGTGGGAAAGCAGTCGGATGAGGCTCTTCCTTGTCCGTTTGTTCCGTAGCGTTGACATGCGTAGTGGTCACCTCTGGAAGGTTGTTGAAATTGGGATGAGGCTCATCTTGTTCGGCGGATTCACTATCTGGTACCGCAATTGTCTCCATCCTCTGTTGTTCACTGCTGACCTCCATTAGTCGGCGGAAAATGTCTTCCTGATTTTCCTCGAAATCTTCCAACAACTGCGTGAGTGTTTCAGAGTGCTGGTCCTCTAGCGTGCAATAGTCCTACGCAAGGGCTTCGTGTATTGCTGCAATGCTTTCCTCATTGAGCTTGTAGAAGCCTTTGCCTTCTTTTCGTCGGTTCCCCCAATCCGCCCGGTAGGTGTGCAATTCTGCTGCTTGCGTTGCCCACGCCGTCCATCCTTTGTCCAATGCCACTTTCAACTGTGCCATAAACCGCTCACAATTTGTTTGAAGAAGGACACGTACATTGTCCCTTATTGTTTGGGAGCGGGTGTGCGCTTCGTCCAGGGCTTTCTTGAGGTTTTTGATTTTATGCTTATTGGTCGTAGCCGTTTCCTCATAGAGGCTCTTCATCTTCGTCCATATCTGGGATTCTTTCAAGTGTAGTTCCTCGAGTTGGCCCATTTCATTGTTCAGGCGGACTTCTACCTGATGCTTCAGTTCCTGTTCCCGCACGAGCTGCTCGTCGTACCATGCTTTCTTCCTTTCCAATAACTCTCGGAGTCCCGTGATAACGGCTTCTGTCTTTTGGGCTTTCTCACGCAACTTCCTATTTTCTTCTTTTCTACGGGTATGCGTTGTTGTCTCTACCTTGAGCTTATCCTCCAGTGGTTTCACTGCCCTTCGTCCTTTTGCCCAGACATCCTTTTCTCTGTCTATGATTGGCGCAGTTCTGCGCGGAGGCAGTCAATCTCAGACTTGGCTAACTACGTATTGCTTTTTGCTTTTGCGGCGATGGCGGTTTGTGCTTCGACCTCCTCCTGTAAAGTCGTCGATGCGTCATCGTTGGATGCTAGTCTGGGGTTTTGTTGTGTCGTAGTTGCGCTTCGTTCTAATTTCGCAATGCGCTCTTGGGCCATCTCCGAGTTTGTTTGGAGCATTGTCGTACGTTACGCGTCAACCGTAATCCGGCCAAATGTGCATTCGGCGTCACTAGTGGGGCACTTCTCGGACACATCGTAAGCAAGGAAGGGATAGCGGTGGATCTGAACAAAATCAAGGTGATCATTGAAGCAAAGACTCCGACTAATGCCAAAGCCCTCAGCCGCTTCCTAGGTCAAATACGCTGGCATAGCCGCATGTTACGGTACTTGGCGGATTTTGTGACCTCATTACACGCCACCGTACATTGAATGCCCTTCAAGTGGACGACAATAGTAGAGAAAGCTTACGACGCACTCAAGATAATGTTAACCCAAGCACCGGTCATACAACCACACGATTGGACTAAACCGTTTCACGTCTTTGTGGATGCCTCAGATATAGCAATAGGCAGCGCATTAATGCAACTCACAGAGCCGAGTTGGTACAGACCGGTCTATTACGCCAATCATAAACTATCAACTACCGAGAGGAACTACTCCACAACAGAGTGTGAAGCCTTGGGGATGATATATAGCATCAACAAATTCCGGCATTATCTGCTAGGGCGCAGATTTACGTTTCATGTCGATCACGCGGCGTTACTGTATCTAGTTGAGAAACAAGCACTGACAGGGAAGTTGGCCAGATGAATGTTGTTGCTCCAGGAGTTCGATTTCGCAATTCAGCATCGGCCGGGCACGAAGCATGTCGTAGCTGATTTCTTAAGCAGAGTGGATAATGGCGATAATGAGGTGAGGGATGATGACAACTTTCCTAACGCTGATATTCTGAGGATCGCGACTATGGCATCACAGGCAGAGACGAAATTTCCGAATTGTTGGTTGGTGGAAATGATGTACTTTTTGACCATGGGACTACTACCTCCGCAACTAAGGACGGATGAAAAGAAACGCCTGGCTATCCGCAGTCGTAACTTTTCCCTGGTCAAAGGAGTACTTTACCACAAGGGCAACAATAGGATCTGGCGACGCGGTATACGCCAGGATGAAAAGGAAGCTGTTCTGCGTGAAGCTCATTGCCGTACAGCTGGGGGACATTACGCGGGCGATGTTATGACCCGAAAAATATGGCAAGTAGGTCTATGGTGGCCAACTACGCAGAAAGATGCTTATCAATACTATAGGCAATGTGATCTATGTCAACGGTTGGGGCAACCTATGGAGCTCGCACGGATGCCACACCAACCGGTTCTTCCGTTGGATCCATTCCGGAAATGGGGTCTAGATTTTGTCGGTCCCTTTACGCCGGCAGCGGCGCGGACTAGCAATAAGTACATTCTCGTAGCCACGGATTACTACACTAAGTGGGTAGAAGCAAAAGCGTTATGGGATAATACAGCGACATCCATGGCAAAATTTCTTTACGAATACATTTGGTGTCGGTTTGGTTGCCCAATTGAGCTCACTAGTGATCAAGGGAGCCAGTTTCTGAATTCGGTCATCTACAAGCTAACACACCATTACGCCATAGTGAATAAGAAGAGCACGCCATATTACCCGCAGGAGAATGGGTTAGCAGAGTCCACGGACAAGACCTTATAGACCATAATGAAAAAGATCATGAATGAGAATAGAACAAACTAGGATACCAAGCTGCACAGCGCCTTGTGGGCATATCGGACGAGTTACAAAACTATCGTACAGTCCACACCTTTCCGGCTACGTTTGGGTTAGAAACCGTAATGCCCATCTGTAAAATGTAACGTGCGGAAGCTATATGAAACACAGAATATCGACAGAGGAAAAAGTAGGTTTAATGGAGAGCTTAAGACACAATGTACGCGGGAGAGATAGAGAGGGAATGAACGCACAGAAAAACTAAATTCAAAATAATGTGTAAAACTCTATAAATAGGATGTGCTCAGGGAGCACTTTTATACAAGTTCATATGGACTGACAGAAGTACTAACACGTACTTCAATGCTCATAACTGAGCTCCTACACTAACTACCAAATATATTCCCTTGCGGAATATCTGTTCAATGACCTCTTCGTTTCCGCACCGATCCGGCCTCTTGTTGCGCACCGGTTTACGCACCGATCCGGCCAATGTTGAGCTTGTAACTCAACACTCCCCCTCAAGCTCAAGTTGAGGCTCTTCCGGTCCTATGCTCTGGTTTCTCTTGACTTTACGCCTCGCTCGCGCTCCTCAACCCATTCTATTCTGCGCACCTTGACCCTTACGGTTGGCTTGTCTACTTGTGTAGCCTTTCTCAGTTTCCTTGTTGCCACGGTGTTGGCGCCTCTTCCACTGCCCTTTTCTCCGCATGACCTTCAATTGATTTGGCATCTCCGAATCGACTGTCTCCAATTTGTCTCCGCTTTTGTCCAAATTGGCTGGCTCCAATTCATCCTCAATTTTGGCCTTCTCGCCCTTGTTGGCTTCATCTCCCCCATACTTGGCTGGTTCCGGCTCTTTCTTTCTGTTGTTGCCCTCTCGTCACTTCCGGACTCTTCTGTGCATCCACATTCGGCTTCTTCAGCCAACACTAAATCGAATTCGTCATCCGATTTGGTGTCATGGTCACTTCCGCTCCTTTCCGTGGTCTTATGGGACTTTTCTCCCCCTCAAGTTCGGCACGTTGAGGCGCCGCAAACCAAGCGCACCCGAGAATTGCCATAACTTGTCCAGACCAAGGGGCTTGCTTAAAATGTTGGCGTGTTGCCGATTCGTCGAAACATATTGAAGTTCAACTTCACCAAAGAGGACACGCTCACAGACAAAGTGGTAGTGCACCTCAATGTGCTTAGTTCGGGCGTGAAAGACGGGGTTCTTCGCAGGTTGGATGCTGTTGAGGTTGTCGTAGTAGATTGTCGTTGGATCGGACACCTCCACCTGTAGATCCTTAAGTAGCTGCTTCAGCCATATGGCTTCGCATGTTGTGACAACCGCTCCTCGATAATTAGCCTCTTTGCTCGACAGTGCAACTGTCGGCTGCTTCTTGCTACTCCACGCGATCGCGGCACTCCTAAGGGAGAACACGAATCTGGATGTGGATCCACAATCTCCGACGTTTCTGGCCTAGTCGGCATCCATATAGCCGACTAGTTGCACGACAATACCGGTCCGATATAGTAGCCCCCCGTCCTTAGTACCAGTGACGTACCTAAGTACGCGTTGCGCGCACTGAAGGTGCTCCTCGGTTGACCGCGCCATGAACTGACTAATTAAGCCGACCGGGTAACTGAGGTCCGATCAGGTGATAGTCAAGTATATGAGGCTTCCGACAATCTGTAGGAACCTTTTCTGGTCATAGACCTTTCCAGAGTCGGGGCGAAGCTTCATAGTTCTGTCGAGAGCAGTAGAGATGGACTTATAGTCCGCCATCCCGAACTTGAAGAGCATACTCAACATGTAATGTTGTTGGTTGATAAGTATGCCTTTGGGGGTTCAGATCACTTCGATCCCGAGAAAGTAATGAAGGTTCACCCTTGGAGCATTTTCCTCTGTATTTTGTCTTTTTCTCTTCATGAGATCCACAAGAAGATTGTGGAACTCCTTCGTCGTTATTCCGAGTAATTCCCAAAGCGAAAAATCTACCCGGCTATCGAGGATTCTCTCCTCGAACACCTTTTTTAAGTCCGTTCGTTGCTCAATATCCGAAGCGTGTTTGAATGCCGGAATTGTTTTTTCTTTCCTGTTTCCTTCGAAGTTCCAACTCTTCAGCGTCTTTGATGGTCCGACCGCATCATCCGTGCGCTGTCGTTTCTCATCTACATACACCTCATGTAATTGGCATAGGGCATACACGCTATTCTTATCGACTGGGCACTCCCATCCCGTAGCTTCTCGGATGCCTTCCGCAGTGCTTCATATCTCATTAGAGTCAGCCTTCTTGGGGTTTTCTAGCACTTCCGGCCAAAAAGACGCCTTTTCTCCACATGACTCACCCACACATATCCCCCCGGTTGTTGCATAATTGCTTTTTGCCGCTATTTCCTCCTCTAGGACATTCTTCATGCCGCCTTTTCGGAATTTTGGTCGGAGTGGCTTCGGAGAGTCCATCGAATGAATCTGATTTCCCTTGTAGTAGATAAGGTCCCGTCGTAGCGCCTCCTTGTGCTCGTCGCAATCCCTCCGATCATGTTCGGTGCTATCGCACCATATGCATCGACAGTCCATATACTTGGAACTTGTGGGACGGTCATCCGACTTCTTCACCATCGCGATTTTCAGATTCTCCATCTCGTTCAACAACTACTCCACCGTGGTTGCATCGATTCCCTTCTCGGTCATAGTCTCTCGAGTCCATTGTTGATGGTCTTCCAATCCGGATCTTGGTTTCGGAATTGGTTCCGAAACCTTCTTTTCTTCACTACCATGCCATTGCCCCCTCTTTGTGTAACACGCGACGATATCCCGCATGTTTTCCCATGTATTGGTGAGGCCACTCTAAGTAGTGGTGTCCTCTAGAAGCATTCCAAGATCTTTCCGGTCCCGGACATCCACAACTCGTAAGAACATGATCACTTTTTCCGGTGCGAGGATAGCTTGATCTCTCGCGGACAACCTCCCAAACCGACTTTTGAATGCCGAAAACACATTGAGGACCTTTAACCCCTTCTCTAGTGTTTCCACCCAATCTTCGAATCCCCTCCGCGTTGCCTTGGAGGAGTCCTCGATACTAAACGTGGTCTTTAGCGCTTCTTCAAATGCTTCCCACATCGGATTTTGTTGTCGTATCCCGTGGATACTCCCTTGAAGCCCGTCCGTACCCACCCGATTGAAGGATGTCACCTGTAATCCTTCCAATATTTCGTACCGTAGCATTTCCTCGTAATCCCGCAAATATCGTGACACATCCTTCCTATTGAATTGGTTGTTCCATTGCACGAGCCGCTCTACTGCCGCGGCAATCTCCGACATCGCACATTGTTCTTGTAACATCTGCTCGAACATCGCCATCATGTTGTTAGTTTCCGGTTGATTTTCCATCTCCTTGCTGTTGGAGACAATGTCGTCTTTGCGGAAGATCAAGAAGCATTCGATTCTTCTCTGTACCTGCGTATGACAGTTTGTAGGTCGTTGCACAGAGAGAGAGAGAGAGAGAGAGAGACAGAGAGGCACAAAAGACTCTTTATTCCATAAAGCAATAATACAACATCCAACCTTACAAGAAGGTTACAAGGTCACTATATATAGTGACCGACTTAGGGCAACTACCCTTTATGCTAATTACATAAATGGCCAAAACGGGATAGTGTGAATACGTCCATTATACACATGTATTCGACACTCCCCCGTAATGGGCGTATACATGGGTTATCTAAGATTACAGGTATAGACTTAGGTTCTCGGACATATCAGCTTTGTTCGAGTCGGCAGGGTCCGAAGGCAGAAGACCGAACTGGTCGGGTCGGAACAGTTGAAGCCGATCATTAAGGAACTGATGTCGGTTGTCGGGAACCATCCTGCTCTGTGTCCGGCTCTAACCGGACTGGTTTGTCGTTACGCCCATCTGATGCCGAAGAGACCGAAAACGGTCTGCCGAAAGACACTTGGTCATTCCATCTGCGACATTGTCGGTTGTGGATATTTTCTCTAGACCGATTTTCCCTGAAATGACGCAGTCCCGAACGAAGTGATATCGAACGTCGATATGCTTGGAGGCGTTGTGGTGAACCGGATTTTTCGACAGGGCAACAACACCTTGAATGTCGCTATAGACAACTGGGGCCGAGTCATGGTCGACTTGTCGAAACGTGTGCGCCAGCCGACCGAGCCACAAAGCTTCTTTTGCTGCGTCGGACGCAGCTACATATTCTGCTTCGGTCGTTGAGGTCGCTGTGCACTCCTGAAGTTTCGACTTCCACGAAATTGCTCCATTGCCGAATTTGAAGCAGTATCCGGTTGTTGATTTCCGACTGTCTATACAGCCGGCGAAGTCCGAGTCGGTGTAACCGACTACGCCTGAGGTTCGGTTCGGACCGAAAAGAATGCCATGGTCTTTTGTGCCAGCCAGATATCTGAACACATGCTTGACTGCGTTCCAATGCGATCGGCCGGGATTGTGCATAAATCTGCTAACGACTCCTACGGCATGAGAGATATCAGGCCGTGTCGCGACCATCAGGTACATAAGGGAGCCGACTGCCGGTGCATACGGTACCGACTTCATATCTTCCCCCTCCGGACCGGATGTCGGGCAGTCTCGCTGAGAGAGCCGAAGATTCATGGGAAGCGGGGTTGAAGCAGATTTGGCTGATTGCATGTTGAAGCGTTCCAAGACACGTCCGATATAGTCGGTCTGAGACAAAAAAAGATGTCGTTTATTGCGATGCCGACTAATCTTCATGCCAAGGATGTGTCGTGCCGGACCGAGGTCCTTCATGGCAAACTTCAACCGCAGTTGCCGAATGAGATCGGCAAGTTCGCCCGCGTGGCGTCCAGAAATTAGCATGTCGTCCACGTAGATGATGAGGAAGATGGGTGATCCATCTTGAGTTGTGTTGGTAAAAAGACAATGGTCCTCATCGCTTTTTGAGAAGCCGATCGATTGGATGAAGTCGTCGAACTTCTTGTACCATTGTCGCGGTGCCTGTTTGAGGCCGTATAGACTCTTCCTGAGTCGGCAGACTAGATGTTCTTGGCCAGTTGCCACGAAGCCTTTTGGCTGCTCCATATAAATTTCCTCCTCGAGATCGCCATGGAGGAAGGCTGTTTTGACATCTAGCTGAATCAGCTCCAAGTTGTCGGCTGCCACTACGCCGAGCAGAAAGCGGAGGGTTGTCATTTTCACCACTGGTGAAAAAATCTCGTCGAAGTCGACGCCATATTCTTGTCGGAAGCCCTTCGCAACTAATCTGGCCTTGTACTTTGGGGTGGTCGAATCAGACGTCTCTTTTAGTCGATAAACCCACTTGCAAGGAAGAGCACGTCGGTTCCTAGGTAATTCGACCAGATCCCAAGTCTTGTTTGCCCGAATGGAGTGCATTTCCGACTCCATCGCCAGATGCCAGGTGGCTGAATCGACAGATGTCGATGCTTCTTCGTAAGACGTCGGTTCGCCGGCGTCGGTGAAGAAGACTCCAGGAGAGTACCTCTCCGGAGGTTGCGACAGTCTCTCGGATCGTCGAGGTAAGATTGGACTGGTCGCATCGGGTATCAAGGTCGGATGGTCCGAAAGCGGATTGTTCTGCTGTGCCGAGTCGGAGTTGTCCGAGTCGGTGGTGTAAGGTTCAGCTACCCGTGAGGCTGACCGTGTGTTGAGAGCGGGGCCTTCTTGAAGGGTCGGCACATCGGAAAATGTTACCCTTCGGACTTCGATCGGTTTTTCGACTGATGGATTCATAGCCGACTCGTTGAACACAACGTCCGAACTTCGAACGATTTGTCTGCGTTCGGGGTCCCAGAGTCGGTATCCCATTTCGCCGTCTGATCCATAGCCAAGGAAAATGCATTTCCTGGACCGAGGTGCAAGTTTTCGGCGATCATCTTTCGGAATAAGGGCGTACGCCTCGCATCCGAAGATCCTCAGCTTGTCGTAATTCGGCTTACTGCCGATCCATAGTTCCTGAGGAATTTGAAGTCCTAGAGGTCTACTTGGCGACATATTGATTATGTGTACTGTCGTGAGTAGAGCCTCTGCCCAGAAGCCATCCGACAGTCCGGAGTGTTGGAGCATGGAAACTATCCGTTCTTGGATTGTCCGATTCATGCGTTCGGCAATCCCGTTTTGCTCCGGACTGTGTGGTGCCGTAAATTCACGTCGGATGCCGCGTTGTCGGCAGAATTTGACGAATTCTTCGGATTTGAACTCTCCCCCGTTGTCGGTCCGAAAGCATTTCAGTTTTCGGTCGGTTTGATTTTCTACCATAGCGAGCCAATCGGTGAAGATCGAGAAGACCCGATCTTTGGTGCGAATTGGATAAGCCCACACCTTTCGAGTCGAATCGTCAATAAAACTGACGAAGTAAGAGGCACCGCCTAGAGACTGATGCGGCATTGGGCCACAGACGTCCGAATGGACTAAATCAAGAGGTCTCGTTTCTCTTGGTGCTGATGTCGGGTGTGATGCGGCTACTTGTTTGCCATACTGGCAATGCTCGCAGAATTGATGGTCGGAGAAGGAGAGTTTGGGGATGTATCCGGCTCTAGATAGGTGCGTGATGCCGGCCTTGCTGAGGTGTCCTAATCTTCGGTGCCATAGTGATGACACAGGAATATCCACCAAAAACAGGTTACCCTCTCTGAGCGTAACATGTAACGGATACAGGGAGTGTATCTTGGGTCCTCTAGCAAGCAGGAGGTTCCCCCTGTGGAGTGTCCACCCTCCCGAAGAAAAACCGGCACGAATGCCGTCTTCATCTAGTTGTCCGACTGAGATCAATGGCCTTGAGAGCTCGGGTACATGTCGGACATTGTGGAGTACAAGTGTAGATCCACCTGCAAGGTTGAGCTCTACTGTGCCGATTCCGATGATGTCACAGTGTTGTGAGTTGCCGACTCGAACTGAGTCGTAGTGACGGATCGTATATTGCCGAAATTGGGATCGATGAGGAGTCACGTGAAATGACGCGCCCGAATCTAAGAGCCATGTGCTCGATTCTTCAGTCGTGAGTAGAACTTCTGATCCGACTGGATTTTCGATTGATAGTATATTCGGGTCGTCTGGTAGCACATCAGCTGAGAAGCTGACGTAATTGATCTCCTCATGCCGGCCACTCTTCTTGTCTGATCTCTGAGACTTGTCATTCTTGTTCTTGAGTGCGCGGCAGTCGGCTTTGATGTGTCCGGGTTTCTTGCAATAGTTGCAGATTCGGTTATCCCGTGACTGGCTCCGTCTTCGCTGATTGTTCGGCGGTCGTGAGGAATCTCTTCCTCGTATGTTCGATCGGTCTGTCGAACCTTGTACTACGTAAGCGTCGTCTGTTGAGTCTTTGGCAAAAGACTTTCTCCGAGCTGCTTCGGTCAGAATTGCGCTCGTGACTTCGGAGTATTTGACAGCCGTGGTGGACGTGTTGCACACAGTTGTGACGAAAGTTTCCCATGATGAGGGAAGGCTACTCATGAGTATCATTGCTCTGAGTTCATCCTCGATTGCCGTCCCCTGAGATGAGATTTGGGAGCTTATACTTTCGTACTCATTGAGATGTGCTTGGACCGAATCGGATTCTTTCATCCGCAAGTTGTAGAGGCGCCGGATCAGAAACATCTTCGTTGCGGCGACCTTCTTTTCGTAAGTGTCCGACAGTGTTTTCCACAGTTCGAATGCTGTCGTACACGATTGCACCGTAAAGTATACCGATTCCGATAGGTGCATCCGAATCGTGGCGCGGACGATTCTGTCCAGCTTCTGCCACTCAATTGGTTTGTATCCTTCTGGAGGTTCTTCATTTTCGATGGGATCGATTTGCCCCTTGACTATGAGATAGTCCTGCATTTGCTCCTTCCAGAAGTTAAAGTTCGATCCATCGAACTTTCGTAGACTCATTTCTGACGAGCCGGATGTTGATGCCATCAAGTTTGGTTTCGGTTGGCGAAGCTCGGTTCGGAGTTGACTACGAACCTTGAAGGAGTGCAGCCGGTTGGCTCACCCGATATCGTTCTAGTCGGATTTGAACCCGAGTCGGTTCGGCTTCGGATATATGTATTTGTTGAACTTGCTCGAATTGACTCCGGTAGCTTGAGGGACAGAACCGACTGGTCTTCCCGGATGTTGCCGAGTCGGAGTGAGCCCGGTTCGCTTCGGATATATATGCCGAATACCGATTATTGAAACCGATTATCTGGACCGATTCTGCTTCGGGTGGCTGCAGCGACGAGAGAGACAGATCCAACTGATCCTCTCGAATGTCGATCAGCCGGATGAAGCACGAATTGGGGTTGTTGTCTTGAGACCGATCTGCACCGAGTGGTTACAACGAGCGGCGAGCAGCGTTTGTTGACTACTTCGGATGCCGTTTAACCGAATGGAGCACGATCGTGTCAATGATACACAAGGGGATTTCACCTCGAGCGGTTACGATCACAAGGAACAGAGTACAACCTGATGGCTTACTCCAAGCAAGAGGATCTAACGCGATGAGGTGCAAAACCTCGTTTTTCTTTTGTTCTTCTTCTCTCTTTTTTCGAATGACGCAGGAAACCGAATGCTGAGACGACGGCCGACAGCGGATTGAAGGACCGACTACTGTGCAGGCTCTGATACCAGATGTTGGAGACAATGTCGTCTTTGCGGAAGATCAAGAAGCATTCGATTCTTCTCTGTACCTGCGTATGACAGTTTGTAGGTCGTTGCACAGAGAGAGAGAGAGAGAGACAGAGACAGAGAGGCACAAAAGACTCTTTATTCCATAAAGCAATAATACAACATCCAACCTTACAAGAAGGTTACAAGGTCACTATATATAGTGACCGACTTAGGGCAACTACCCTTTATGCTAATTACATAAATGGCCAAAACGGGATAGTGTGAATACGTCCATTATACACATGTATTCGACACTTGCCACCCGGGTTTCACGTCAGGTTCACCACTTCTGTTGTGCCTTTCGGCGCCGGATCGTTTACGTGAGTCAGGTGAGAACCGCTGGGGTTTTGGACTAGGAGAAAGAAGAATATGAGATAATGTTAGTTAGGAAAAGA
Source organism: Azolla caroliniana (assembly GCF_043228905.1). NCBI lineage: Eukaryota > Viridiplantae > Streptophyta > Polypodiopsida > Salviniales > Salviniaceae > Azolla > Azolla caroliniana. The sequence goes on from NW_028230443.1 coordinate 22,341,006, forward strand.
TTGCAAGAAGAAGATATGAAAATCGTGAATCCCACGAGTATAGTGTATTAATTGATACTTAGATTGTAAGAGAGAAATAGATGGCAAAAATTGGGAATCCCACGAATATTTTATATTAGTCAACCCTCGTAAAAATCAACAACCATATACATCTTTTCTCTCTTCCTTAGATAGTGATGGAAGAGACTAATCATTGCATCAGGCTTTTTCCTAAAGTGTTCATGCACACTAGATGTGGATGAGTTGCCTTTTTCAACCATGTTTTTTTTATTTCCTAAATATAGTGCTCATGCACACTAGATGTGCATGAGTAACTGGCTTGCGTTTTTCTTCCAAATAAAGTTTTCATGCACTCTAAAAGTGCATGATTTACTTTTTGTAAAGAATCGGGTATGATTCTTGTGTAGCAGAAGAGATGTGTGCTATGTGTACGTGTGAGAGGAATCAGAGGAGAGAAGAGAGAACACAAGATAGATAGAAAAAGGAATACTCAAGAAGAAGGTGTATATTTCACAAGTAGAATAAGAATTGCAAAATGTTTACAACAACCACCCTCTCTCTTGGGGAATGTGAAGACCATAGTCATGGGGAATATGTAACTCATTAGTTATGTGTCATAGAATATGATTCTATGACACATAGTTAATGTGTAGAGAGTAGTGGTGTGACTCTTGACCTTTGAGTAATCATAGATTCTCAAAAGGTGTGTTCAAACGTTGTGCTATGTTGAGCTTGATTCTCAACATACCCGCTCAAGCTCAACTCGGGTTGGTTCCTTTCGATTGATGTCCGTTTCAGCTTGTACCCGGTTCGGACGGTATTCAATTCTCGCTTGTACTCCCCCTCAAGCTTGGCAAGTCAGGAATCGTCAATCTGAGGTCTAACATGAATTGCCGAAGCTTGGCGGCTCCTAAAGCTTTGGTGAAGATGTCAACCATTTGAAGATTCGTGTTGATGTGTTGAAGGTCGACATCTCCGGCTTGTACACACTCTCGAATGAAGTGATAGTGCACTTCGATGTGCTTTGTGCGCGCATGGAACACCGAGTTCCTTGATGGGGACGCCTAGATCCTTCAAAATCCTCTTGGGCCAAACGACTTCACATGCAGCTACGGCTACGCCCTTGTATTCAGCCTCCATACTCGAAAGTGCAACGGTAGGCTGCTTCTTACTACTCAAAGATATTGCTCCGCTACCGAGCGAGAAGACAAATCCAGAGGTCAATCATCGATCAACTTTGTAGCCTGCCCAGTCCGTGTCTGTGTACCCTTCGAGTCGTATTGGTGTGGCTGATGCGTATAGAACGTCGTAATCCATTGTGTCGCTCACATATCGTAATACTCGCTTAACGCAATCGAAATGGATATCTCGCGGAGTTTGCATAAATTGGCTAAGGAGTCCAATTGGATAACTAAGGTCGGGTCGAGTGATCGTGAGATAGATGAGGCTCCCGATCAGTTGACGATATTAAGTCAGCTCGCACTCGTTTGTGCCGGAGTCAGCATCTAGTTTGAGGTTTCGATCGAGAGGCGTAGCGACCGATTTGCAGTCAGTCATCCCGAACTTGTATAACAATTTGAGGTTGTAGTGCCGTTGGGAGATCATAATGCCGGTCGGAGTCCGAATTACCTCGATGCCTAGGAAGTAATGAAGCTCCTTCATGTCTGTCATCTCGAATTTGTTGGCGAGGAGGGACTTCACCTTGTTGATGTCGACTAAATGCTCACCTCCAATAACCAAATCATCCACATATAGGATGACAAAAATCGGGCTTTTAGACTCGTTTCGTACATAGAGGGAGTTGTCGGATTTCAACATTTGGAAGCCGATTTGATGAAGATATTGCATAATCTTCGAATGCCAAGCTTGCGGTGCTTGTTTGAGGCTGTAGAGTGGCTTCTTGAGTTAGCACACAACTTTCGGAAGAATGAGTGATTCGAAGCCGGGAGGTCGTACCATGTACACCTCCTCTTCTAATTCTCCTTGGAGGAAAGCGTTCTTGACATCCATCTGGTGGAGGTGCCACCATTTCGCCGTTGTGAGTGCAATTACGGTCTGCACCGTCATCATCTTTGCCACCGGGGCAAAGGTTTCTTCATAGTCGACTCCATGTGTTTGTGCATATCCTTTCACTACGAGTCGAGCTTTGTAATGGTTTACAGAGCCGTTGGCATTATACTTCACCTTGTATATCCATCTACAGCCAATTGCCTTCTTGTGCGGTAAGTGGGGAACGAGATCCCATGTCTCGTTCTTGCGTAATGCACGCATCTCCTCGTTCATTGCTTTGATCCATTGCGGGTCCTTCGCGGCTTCGGAAAAGGTTTCTGGCTCCCGTACTGTCGCTACCTTCATCATAAAAGCGTAATGGTACGCCATATAATCGTTGTAGCCGAATCGGCTTACGGGGTTCTTTTCATGGGTGTATCAGCAGAGCTTCTCGTTTGCGGATTCTAAGGGTTTCTTCACTCCATTTGTCTGGATTTCAAGGCCATCGAACTCACTATCAAGTGAGTGAGTCGATTCGATGCCATCGAAATGATCGTCTTCATACTCCAGCATTTTCACCTTCCCTTTGTCCAGCTTCGGACTCGGCCAAGATGTGCTTTGATTGCTCGGGGGCTCTTGTGGCCCACTAAGCCTTGTCGTAATTGGGCTTTCTTCGAACATGCGCATGAGTCGATCTTTGGCTTCTATCTCTATTTCGGCGGAGTCCGGGTCGAGCAGAATTGAAGTCGAATTTATCTCTGGTGCATACCAGGATGCGGACTCATCGAAATCGACGTCTCAACTTACTCGAGATTTTCGAGTTGAGGGGTTGTAGCACTTGTACCCCTTTTGCTCCAATGAGTATCCTACGAAGATACATTTCTCCGACTTCGGATCGAGCTTTTGTTGCTTCTCATTGGGGATGTGCACGTACGCAATGGAGCCGAATATCCGAACATGTGAAAGGTACAACTTCTTTACGAAAAACTTCTCGTGCGGAGTAAGTTCGTGCACACCCGATGTCGTACACCGATTCATGAGGTATACGGCCGTGTTAGCCGCTTCTGCCTAGTACGACTTCGGCACGTGCTTTTCGTTCATCATGGCCCATGCTACTTCGAGGATGTGCTGATTCTTTCATTCGGCCACTCCGTTTTGTTGTGGCGTATGTCGACACGAAAAACTCTCGCCGAATTCCTTCTTTCCGTAGATATGCCGTAAACTCATCCGAGACATATTCCTTGCCTCCATCCGCCCGAAGACATCGTACATGTCAGTCCGTGGCTTTCTCGACTTCATTCTTGAATTTTTGGAAGTGTTTGAACACTTCGCTCTTTTGCCGCATCGGGTAGATCCAAGTGTGCCTAGAGAAGTCGTCGATGAAGGTCACGTCGTATTGGCATCCGCCGAATGTCGTCGTTTGAACCGGACTCCATACATCGGAATGAATTACGTCGAGTACACATTTGCTCACGTTCCGCTGCTTCGGAAATGGGTGCCGATGTTGCTTGCCGAATTGGCAAGTGGCACACACGCTTTCAATCTCTTTCTTCGTGAATGTCGGGAGCCCAATGACAACTCCTTTTGATTGCATTGCCTTGAGCTTTTGGAGGTTGATATGGCCAGTCCGCTTGTGCCATAACTCTATGTCAGAATCGGCTTTCATGTCCTTTGCGAACATGGCCTATTTCAGCTCGTGTGAGTCGAGAATGAACATTCGGCCCACTCTTCGTCCGCGAGCGATGAGTCGGCCCTCTTTTTCAATGAAGCAATCGCCTTGATTAAATCGTACTTGCATTCCTTGCTCTACAATTTGGCCGACGGAGACCAAATTCTTTGTGATAGTTGGTACATGCAAGACATTTTTAATATAAGTTTTCTTACCTTCTTCTTTGAATGAAACATTGCCGATGTGCCGAATCGGGGGCGTAGTGTCGTCTCCAATTTCGACAGTCCGGCTCTCGAAGTTCTCGGACCCATTCTTGATGCGACGTCATATGGTTGGAGGTACCGGAATCGACGAACCATACGTCTTCCGGACTGGAGGCACTAGTAGAAGTAGAGGGCGACATAGAATTCGCTCTATGTCTCAACATGAACATTCCGCCGTGATCGTCATAGTCGGAGTTGATGGCATAGTTGGTGAGGTGTCGGCTAGTGGAAGCCGACTCGCGTATCTTCTTACGACATTCTTCTTCGTGCTGACTGATTTTTCCGCAATATCCGCATTCGACCGATCTTTGTCAGTTTGGGCCGGAATGGAAGCTCCCCCTTCTTCCGAAGGTTCCTCGATGGCTTCCATCTTGATGCCGAAATGACGAGTTGTTTTCGTAAGTCGGGCCTCATCCGCCTTGTCCTTGGCCGAATCGGCCTCTTCTTGCACAACCGCGTCCACTTCCTCCGTCCGAATGTGTGTAGAGCATGTGGCCTTCCGAGGTGTTGCTCCTCGTTCGAACATGGTTTTCTTCGACCAACAACATAGATTGAAGATCGAAGGAGGGTGGATTCTCCCGTGCTAGTACGGCAGTCTGCATCACGCCGAATCGTGGTGCAAGGCCACCGAGGCATATTTGCACCATCTCATCATCGTCCACATTGATGCTTATCAAGCCAAGAGAGTCGCAAAGCTCCTTGATCTTCAAGGTGTAGCTTGTGATGGACATATCCCTTTGTTGGATGTTGTTCAACTCTTGGCAGAGTTGAAGTTTTCTCGCGGTAGTGTTGGCGGCAAAAATCTTTCGTAGATTCTCCCACGCTTCCTTCGTCGTCTCGGCTTCTCGAATGTACCCGAACATGTGGTCGTGAACACATGTCGCCAAGCAATACATCACTCAACTTGCCACTTGCTCCCACGTTGCATAGTCTGCATCTTCCGGGTCAGGTCGGTTTTCTTGTGCTCCCTTGATGTAACCCCAATAGCCTTGGCCGACAAGGTATTGGTGCATCTTGTACTCCCAAGATGCGAAGTTGTTTCGGTCCAACTTTTCGCTAGGGAGAGCGCTCCCCATTTGAGTATTCATTGTCGATTAAGCTTCCTTTCTTCTTTTCCTTCTCTCTCGAACACGAGCTATGTAGTGGTACTACGATAGCGATGAGCCAATTCTTCTTGAATGTCAACGTAGAGCACAACACACGATCACAATGAGGTGAGTGGGCTAGATCGAGGTACCAAATCACTCTGATACCATGTAAAGAATCGGGTATGATTCTTGTGTAGCGGAAGAGATGTGTGCTATGTGTATGTGTGAGAGGAATTAGAGGAGAGAAAAGAGAACACAAGATAGATAGAAAAAGGAATACTCAAGAAGAAGCTGTATATTTCACAAGTAGAATAAGAATTACAAAATGTAGCATAATAAGGAGTCACAACCGACTTACTATGAAGTATGAGGAGGGTGCTTTATATAGAGTCACCCTCTCTCTTCATTAACTTTACAACAACCAATCTCTCTCTTTGTTACCCGTAAGAATATACGGGGAGGCATAAGGGTATGTGTAATGAAGTGGTTGATGTGTATGTGTAAAGTAAATGAGTATGTGTGAGCACATGCACAATTATGTGCATGTGACAAGAGTGTAACGATTGTGTCTTTGTAACGGTCATTATTTACCGTTACATTATGTATTATATAAACCCCTTACAGGGCATCTAATAGATATACATTTTCCCCCTCTCATTTTATGTCATTTTGTATTTGTCTTTCTTTCTAGCTCTCTCTCTCTAACGTAACCCCCTTGGGAGGGGGGTGAAACCTAGAATGGTTTCACCCCCCACCCCAACAACACTTTTGGCACGCTTGGTGATCTGTGTCTCCTCACAGACGAACAACGACGAATGGATGTTTAGCCGCAAACGTCCCAGAGAACCAACACGACAAGACCAACCAATCACATGGTCCATCACACGCCAAGCAGAGGAACACGCACGGCCAAGACATGGCCAAGACGCAGCCGAATGATTGCCACGAGACAGTCCAGAAATGACCAAGCGACAGTTTGTTTGCTAGTGGACAGAGTGACAGCCGACGAACAAACAAGAGAATAGACAAAGATAGCGGCAAGAGAAAGAAGAGAAGCAGAAAAAATAACAGAAATATTAGAGCTTGAAGAAGACATGTCTCGATGATGACATAGGCGGCCATACGATCGAACAAAGGTGCAACAATCAAATAGACGGCGCCAACTAGATAGACAAAGACAATCCGGTAGTCGGACTAAGACGGCCCCGAACATAGCTAGTTGCCTCATAGCCACAGCCGAATCGACAATGAGATGGTCGACGTCCTATAGAGGGCTGAAAAGATAGGGACAACGAGCTGAACAAAAGTAGCCAAAAAGCATTGGCTGAACCGGCATGGCGAAGACATGTAGCAAGACGCATGGCCAAGATCACGACCAAGACACATGGCCAAAATGCGCAGCTGAGACGTGCGATCGAAGCGAAGCACGGTCGAAATGCGTGGCTGAGAGCACCGCCGAGATGCGTGGCCAAGAGCACGATCGAGACGCGCAGCCGAGAATACGGCCGAGACGCATGGTCAAGAGTAGGGCCGAGAAGTGCGGTCGAGATGCATGGTCAAGACTACGACTAAGACGCGTGGTCGAAAAGACGGTTGAGACACGTGACCAAGACGTGCAGTCGAGAGTGCGGCCCAGACACGCGACCAAGAGTACGGCTGAGTGACAGCCGTGAAGACAGCCAAGCAAAAGATGAAGACATAAGAAGAAAGAGAAGAGGGGTATGAAGAGAAAATTTCAAAAATTGGAGGGTAGAATGCAGAATTTCGAAAACACAAGGGCCGAAAATAAAATTTCAAAAAATTTGAGGGTAAAAATTTTAAAAACTAAAGGGTAAAAAATATAAAACTCATTTCACATGATAAAAGAAAGAATACACAAATGCACAACACGATTTCACGGCCCATGCCACATTGAACTAGTCGATTGGTGTATGATCCAATCGCGACTTGTGTTGACCGAACGAGAAGGTTCGAGTCAAGCAAAGCTCCGATCAAAGTTATCCATCGTAGAGCAGTGATCCGGTCGAGGGAATTCCGACCATTGAGACGACCGATGGAGTTCCGGTCGAGAAGAGTTGCCATGGCGAGTGGGTTCACCGTGCAATGCACTGGCCCACAAGCGTGCCATGTGTTACCCGTAAGAATATACGGGGAGGCATAAGGGTATAGGTAATGATGTGGTTGATGTGTATGTGTAAAGTAAATGAGTGTGTGTGAGCACATGCACAATTATGTGCATGTGACAACAGTGTAACGGTCATCTCTTTGTAACGGTCGTTATTTACCGTTACATTATGTATTATATAAACCCCTTATGGGGCATCTAATAGATATACATTTTTCCCCTCTCATTTTGTGTCATTTTGTATTTGTCTTTCTTTCTAGCTCTCTCTCTCTAATGTAACCCCCTTGGGAGGGGGGTGAAGCCATTCTAGGTTTCACCCCCCACCCCAACAACACTCTTGGGGAATGTAACTTCATAGTCATGGGGAATATGTAACTCATTAGTTATGTGTCATAGAATATGATTCTATGACACATAGTTAATGTGTAGAGAGTAGTGGTGTGACTCTTGACCTTTGAGTAATCATACATTCTCAAAAGGTGTGTTCACACGTTGTGCTATGTTGAGCTTGATTCTCAACAGTTTTTTTGTAAAAATAGGCGTAAATATAACTCTTATACTATTAAATCTAGATCACTTATGATAAGTTAGTACAATGGTAAAGTTTGGGTTTGTTTACATGGAGGTATAGGGTTCAAATCTTGCCCTACGCATGTAACAACATTTTTAATATTTTCTTTTATTTATTTATGCGTACTTAAATCGGATTTTTAAATTATTTTTTTTACATATTTCATGTAGTTTGCGAATTACACTAGGGCAACCGATGCTACCAAAAACCCTCAAGTGTCGTAGATTCGGCTTCCTTCCGAAATACAGCTCATGTGCCAACACTTTTTCTCCGATTTGATTTTGGATGTAGACCGCAGTTCGGACCGTTTCGGCCCAATAGAACTTGGGCATGCTCTTTTTTTCCAGCATTGCCCATGCCGCCTCCACAACGGACCAATTCTTTCTTTCGGCTACGTCGTTTTGCTACAGCGTATACCTGCAACTGAATTCGCGTCGAATACCCATTTGTTGCAGATAACTGTTGAATTGGCCGGAAAAGTACTCTTTTCCGCCATTCGACCACATGCAATTGATCTTCCTCTTTGTTTCCCTTTCAGCAAGATTTTTGAGGTTCCGGAAACTGTCGAAGACTTCACTCTTCTTTTCGATGAGGTAGATCCATGTGTGCCCAATGTAGTTGTCGATGAAGGAGACAAAATATCGACTCCCGCCAAGACTCACGTTCTGTGTCGGTCCCTATACATCTGAATGTATTAAGTTGAGCTTATTTCGTCTTCGATTACGCTCGTTGGGGAAAGGAAGTCAGTGTTGCTTCCCTAGCTGGTAGGCTTCACAAATTTGGGCCCTTCAACCACTAAATCTCGGCAATCCAAACACAACTTGTTTCAATTGCAAGTCCTGAAGCCTTTGGTAGTTGACGTGGCCTATCCGCTTATGCCACAAGTTGATATCCGAATCGACTTATTGCCCTTTCACGAACATGGCGGTGGCTACGTCATTGGTGTCAAGGATGAACATCCTCCCATCTTTGCACCCTCGTGCAATAACTTGGCCTTCTTCCTCGATGAAGCACCCTAGATGCGTGAACCGGACTTGCATCCCCTGGGCGACGATCTGTCCAATCGACACCAGATTCTTCGTAATTGTCGGTACATGTAGCACATTCATTAGCTTCCCTTTTTTCTTGACGTGGCTGAGGGGAACTTCACCGACATGTACGATCGGATGTGGAGTGTCGTCTCCTGTTGCGACTACTCCCGGTTGTTCCGGTTTTTCCAGATATTAGAACCACTCTTTATGGTTCATCATATGGTTTGACGCTCCGAAGGTAACGTACCACACTTTGTCCGATTTCGGGCTGGTCTTCTTCATCGAGTTTGCTTCGTGTCTTGTCACGAAGGTTGTCCCCTTTCTGACATTTTCGAATCCTTTGGTGTACTGGGTCCGCTGCCGATTTCCTTGTTCGGTCCTTCCGGATCCGATTTTCTCCGAATCGGCGTGCTTCTTCCAGCACTCACTCTCCTTGTGGCCTTTCTTGCCACAATACTAGCATTCTGCAGCGTGTTTGCCTTGTCGGTTCTCATCGCCTTCTCGACTCCCCCTGCTTTCGGAGGGTCCGGAATTGTTGTCGGCATCACCATGATGCCTTCTTCCTTGCTCCTGTCAGCCGCCTCCATTACGCACCGATTTGCCTAGTCCACCACAACCACGGGGCCTATCTCCCTCCGTGTACTGCATCTAGCTATCGGCATGTGTACTCGTCGACGTACCCGTGTGATTCTCCTCTACAAGGAGCATCGACTACAAGTCGAAAAATGATGGTGTATTCTCCCTTGTACAAATAGCAGTTCGGAATGCTCCGAACTTTGACGCCAATCCTTGGAGGTAGATCTGCACCATTTCGCCCTCCTCAACGTTCACATCAATGGAGGCAAGGGAATCGCAGATATCCTTTACCTTGGAGGTGTAGTCAGCCACCGTCATGTCGCGTTGACGCACATTTCTCAACTCCTGTCGGAGTTGGAGCTTCCTTGCTATGGTGCTTGCGGCGAAAATCTTTTTCAGATTTCCCCAAGCATCCTTCGGCGTTCTTGCATCCCAAATGTAGCTCAAGAGCTGTTCGCTCACACATGACACGAACCAGTAGAGAACTTTGCTTGTCGACTGTTCCCAGGCCGGGAAGTCTCTATGTGTCGATTTAGGTGTTGCATCATTCACTCCATCGACATAGGTCCAATATCCATGTCCGAGCAGGTACTGGTGGATCTTGTATGACCAAGATGCATAGTTACTTCTGTCGAGCTTCTCAGTTGGAAGCGAACTAGCCATACCTCTATCCATTTTTTTTCTTTTTTTTCTTCACCGAGATTAGGTTTTTTTGTTGTTTTGAGCTGAAGTCAACTACAAAGGTTCTCAACCCTCACGCTCTGATACCATGTAAAATGTAACGTGCGGAAGCTATATGAAACACAGAATATCGACAGAGGAAAAAGCAGGTTTAATGGAGAGCTTAAGACACAATGTACGCGGGAGAGACAGAGAGGGAATGAACACATAGAAAAATTAAATTCAAAATAATGTGTAAAACTATGTACATAGGATGTGCTCAAGGAGCACTTTTATACAAGTCCATACGAACTAACAGAAGTACTGACACGTACTTCAATGCTCATAACTAAGCTCCTACACTAACTCCCAAATATATTCCCTCGCGGAATATCTGTTCAACGGCCTCCCGGTTTCCGCACCGATCCGGCCTCTTGTTACGCACTGATTGACACACCAGTTTACGCATCGGTTTATGCACCGATCCAGCCAAAGTTGAGCTTGTAACTCAACACCATGAAATTCTAGGTGCCCAGTTTGAGAATTCAAGTACGAGACCGACTGTCAGAAGGCAAGTCCGAGCAAATACGGCTACAACAACTTCTCGAATTAGGCGAGAATTAGGCGAGGCTCGGGTCCATAGTATGGCCATACTCGAGCAAGAGCAGTGACGGCGTAAAGCGTTCGTGGATCGACATCGGGGCACACAGGAGAAATGCTTTGCAATTGGGAAGGTTGTATTGGTCTTTCAAACACGCATGGGTCAAATGCCAAGTACGTTACGGTTCCGTTGGACAGGGTCGTATTGGATAGTTGGAGCGGAAAATGGCACCTTCCAATTGGGTACCCTCGCTGGAGTTATACTTCGACAAAAAGTAAATGGGTTCAGATTAAAACCTTATCTGGGACCTACGCCCCCGAACCCGTTTCACGTCGTAACTGACACGGTAGAGAGGTCCCTCCACTAACCAGTAGCTGGGACCCACGTGTAATAAAATGTAACAATAATATTGTACTTTACCGTTAAAAAAAGAAGAAGAAGAAGAAGAGAAGATAGTCACGACTATTAAAAGGTGTTATGCATACACAAACTTCAAGATCAAGCACACGCAGTACCACGATGTCACACAGGCCAATAAACCCTAGAGCACAAAAAGAGGGAAAAAGAAGGTTTTCTGCACACTACAAAAAACAGACTAACTCTCCTCGCCCTCCTCGCTCCCCACCATAGCACAGAGTCCACAATCACCGTAGTTCGAGAGCTTCACCTATTCTATACGAGCCTCTTCCACCCACGATACCGGTTCCCATCTCTGCAGCTTTACGTAGGTGGCTCTTGGAAAAGGGTTTTGAGGGGTACATCAAGGTCGCCAAGGCACCATCACACCCTGATGCTCTCGACATCGCCAAAAAGCTCAATGTGGACACTGTGACAAATGCCACCATTCGCAAAAAAATGGACCTATCTGCGACTAGGGAGAAAAACTTCGACATTCCCCCTACAGAAACCCTAGAAGAATATTTTGGGGAATACTCCGTATCAGCCAAGGCATACAGAACGAAAGACATCTAAACCCATTCTTTCGGGAAATAGACAAGTTCCTACTTGAGGTCGATTGCGTGCACGTCAACGCGTACGGGATGCCGAAACAGAGGGTATGCATTATCATTGATACATTCGAAGGGCGCACAGTAGATTGGGGAGTGATTACAGGACCAACTCTAAGAGAGGGCTTGCACGCATACCAGGTCGGCAAAAGGCTAAGGCCAATTATACAACAGTACCTTACAATACTGTTTCCACCTTGCGGTATGCCCGCCCCACCGCCCAGTAAACCTACGCCTCCGCCACGATCTGCGAAATGACAGTTATCGGAATTGGCAACCACGGAATGGGAAGAGGAACCACAACCTTCCCCCCCCCCGCAACCGTTTCAAAAGCTCAAGGGCATGACTAGAGATTTCAAAAATTGGAGGGTAGAAAATAAAATTTCAAAAAATCTAAGGGTAAAATTTTTAGAGACCAAGGGTACAAAATACAAAGCTCAATTCACATGACAAAACCGAAAAATACACATACATGTAACTGAATCATGAAAGGCTCATGTTGCAATGGAGGAGCCAATCGGTGTGTGATCCAATTGAACGACATGCTAACCAAACAAGAAGGTTCGAGTCAAGCAATACTCCGATCGAAGTTTTCGATCATAGAGCTATGATCCGGTTGATGGATTTCCGACCGTTGAGATGACCGATGGAGTTTCGGTCGTTAATAGTTGCCATGGCGAGTGGGTTCACCGTGCGATGCACTGTCCCACATGTGTGCCATGTGTTACCCGTAGGAGTTGTACGGGGCGGTATAAGGGTAAAACACATTAAAGGGGTTGTTCGGTATGTGTAATGTATATGAGTGTGAGGATGAGTATGTGTGAGCACATGCACATGACAAGAATGTAACGGACATATTATTTACCGTTACATTATATATTATATAAACCCCTTATGGGGCATGTAATGAGATATGTAATGAGACATAGGGCTCGAGGTCGTTGCCTCTTAGTTTCGCATTGTATCCTCTTCTTACAGTGATAGTTGGAGTCTGTGGGCTCCCATAGTTTTTCCCTATTAGGGTTTTCCACATTAACATCTTGTGTCCTCTATGTTGTCTGTGTAAGTGTATTAATCTCCATGTCTATTTTAGATCTTCCATTGAGTGTTTAAGACTCGGTTGCGGCCGAGCCCATTTCCGCACAAAAGTGCCACAGGCACTATGGTTAGGCACACAACCAACCTACGATAGGTTCCATATATTCGGGTGTGAATCCTACACATTCATCCCCAAGGTGAAAAGGCACAAGTTGGCACCCCATGCGCCAAAGTGCATATTTCTCGGTTATGGAACCAACGGGGACTTCGGCTACAAGCTATGGGACCCAGAGAACCGGAAATTGATCTAGAGTAGTGACGTAGTCTTCAAGGAAGACTCTATCTTCTCTCAACTGAACGAGCAAAAAATAGTTGGTAAAAAGGTCTCCTTCGAAGACAACTGAATTGTTGTAGAAGGACTAATCCATTGCGCCAACTCAAAGGCTCGACAAACAATTGAAATCGAGCAAGTAGACAACACACCCACCGTCTCCAAATTGGTAGGAGGTCCACTAGTCGAACTTGAAGACATGGCACCAGACGCCAATACATGGCTACAAGCCATGCAATCCGAGATGGACTCGATTTGACAAAATCACACATGGGAGCTAGTCGAACTACCAGCTAGAAGGAAGCCGCTACCTTGCAAATGGGTTTTTCGATACAAATATACATTTGACTCAGAGAAACCCAAATACAAAGCTTGGCTCATCGCGAAAGGGTTCAAACAAGAACATGGGGTCAACTACGATGAGATATTCTCACCAGTAGTCAAGATTACCACCCTCTGACTCCTCCTAGGAGTTGTGGCAACAGAAGACCTAGAGCTTGAACATATGGACGTAAAGACGACATTTCTACACAAAGATCTGGAAAAAGACATTTACAACCGGCAGGCTTCACGGCAACGGGGGAGGGAAGTCATCTCGTATGTCGACTAGAGAAAAGCCTCTATGGCTTGAAACAAGCGCCGAGGATGTGGTACCAGAAGTTTGACTCCTACATCAGGCAGCTTCGATACTACCGATCAGACTTCGACCCATGTATGTACGTTCGGCAACTGGCCGACGAATCTAGGATTTATCTGATCCTATATGTTGACGACATGTTGAATGCAGGTAGCAATCAAATGGAAATAAGGAAGCTAAAGCAGAATCTTCACGACAAGTTCACGATGAAGGAACACGGACAAGCCCGACATATACTGGGAATGAGGATTGAGCGAAATCAGACGACTTAGACTCTCCGACTCTCCCAGTCCGACTATATCAAGAAGGTGTTGAAGCGCTTCAACATGGGGAATGCGAAGCCAGCATCAACACCTCTTCCGACATCAATCCAACTATCAGACAGAGACTCTCCTTCAACAGACAAGGAGACAGAGCTTAATGGAAAGATGTCCTATGCATCGACTATAGGAAGTATCATGTACACAATGGTGGCAACCCGACACGACCTAGCCTATGTCATAGGGGTGGTCAGCCAATACATGTCAAATCCAGGATAGAAGCACTGGGAGGCCTTCAAGCACATCTTCAGGTACCTAAGAGGGACCGAAGATACACAGCTAACTTTAGGTTTGACAACCTCAGCCGAAGTCGAAGGCTACCACTACACTAACTCCAACCATGCCGGTAATACGGACAATCAGAAGTCAACATTTGGCTATATCTTCACCTATGGTGGTGGTGCTATATCATGGAGGTCGAACTTCAAGAGTGCACGGCCCTATCGACCACAAAGGCCGAGTACATAGCAACATCAGAGGCAATGAAGGAATCAATCTGGTTGCACCGACTGTCTATCGACTTCTCATCTACAAGCTGAATCGACCGACCAGCGCCAACCATCTATTGCGACTCACAGAGCGCTATACACCTCATCAACAATCCTGTCTATCACGCAAAGACAAAGCATATTGAGGTGCGGTATCATCACATCCGGGAGTTCATAAACGATAAGAAGCTTGAAGTCCGGAAGATCGCCACTGAGGTGAACGTCGTTGATTGCCTAACGAAGCCACTCTCATATCAACGCTTCGGAACACTAAGGATAAAGATGCGACTACGACAAGCGACCAAGCAGAAGAGGCTGAATGAGGAGCAGAAGGTAAGTCGAACCGATTGACTCAGACAAGTCAATCTGACTGACTAGTCAAACCAGGCTCAACATTGAACACATCTCTATTGACTCAACCACATGCCGACTAACTTGTAAATATAAATTTAGATTAATTTGTAATCTAGATTTACGGGGGAGGTAACCCCAAACACTTGTATATGCAGGAAAGAGTAGTTCTTTTACAGGGGAGTTTGTTGGCACAAAAGGCCGACTCCTTCGAATTTGTATCCTAGTGTGAACTCATCCAAAAGAGTTAGGGCTTAGTATATAAGCAATAACCTAACGATGTAAAAGAGAGAACTTCTTGATCATCTTGTATAGCGATCTCTTAGTGAGAGTGAGAAAGAACGTAATATATCAAAGCTTCCATTAAAGCTTAGAATGTGTCCATTCTGTTTATTCTCTTGCCTTCCTTTTGTGTTGTTTGTTGAACACTACGACAGATCCTCATACATACGTTTCTGCACATATTCGATCAACAATTGTAGCTAGAGAATTGGTGTTCCCCTTTCCCTCGACGCATTTTCCCTAAAGTAGGATCATGTTATTAATTAAGTGAGAAGATATAAGTAACATGTTAAGGGTTACAAGAGAGTTGTGATCAAAGATATTGTAGTGTTGCAACAATTTGGCCATATGAATTGAGATGTTTCGGAAAACCCCTTAGGTGAGAAAACTAACTAGAGAATAATGAGATAAGATTTGAGCAATAGTGGGAGGATATCCTTGAGTTTCTACTCGGTGATTCTACGATCAATGGCCTTGCCACCTCGGTTGTGGTAGGCCACGCACACATGTTTATTCGGTACATTGTAGATTGTTTTCATTTCAACAAAGCCTTGGCATTTCCCAAATTTTGTGAACCTAACAACAAGTGCTCTTGCTCATTATATTGCATTTTAGATCTCTCGTCAAATAAAAAAGTGCCATCTCTTTTAGTTTGCTCCACTATGTTTTCCTTTTTAGCATGCAATTGATATTATTTGTACATGGGCACCTAATTTTGGCAAAATGTATGCCTTCATGTTTACTACAGCTTTATTATCGTCTCTGCTAGTGCATCATTGATCATCTTTCCCCCTCTTTTGCACTTAATGGGCATTGGACCAACATTTACCCTTTTGATGCAAATCGGGCAAAGATGGTTGTCACTCACCTTCAAGCCTCACTCTCACTTAATGATTAAAAGATGATTAAGAATAATATCTCGCTCACTCTCATAGACAATGGAACCAAAGAATATCTTTATTATCCTTCTTGCTAAGAGTTCTAGCACCAACAAGGAAGAGAGATTAGTGTTTCTCTACTAAACCTATCACTAATCTCTCTTAGGCTCAAAGGTTACAAGAAGAGAGAAGAGAGGAAGTTGAAGCTCTTAATCACTAGGGAGATATTTTCAAATGGAAGAACCCTTACAAAGTCGCCATAGTGTGATTTATATAGGATTTACGCTTAGGGTATGGCCCTTTCACACTTGGTCACCCATTTGCATCCCTTTCATTTGGTTTTCTCTTGCTATTTCCTCTTCGTGGTTCCTTTAGCCATACAACGTCGTTGTTGATGAGCCCTTCTTCACGACTGACTGTTGTGTTGTCCAAATGCTTAACAACTACCCTTTTGTTACGTGCATAACCATAATTGATCATGAGATACACTTTCTACAGTTTTCCATAATTTAATGATGAATCCGTGTGGGTTAATTCTGAAAGGAACGAGGGTATGAATTCTAATATTCAATTCTATAGTGTGTGAATATACTAGGGCCTAGGGTTTCTGCCAATATAAGGAGGCTAGCTACCTCCTTATCAAGGGAGGCTTGACATATGTTGATACTATAATAGTGTGGCTATAACTCTTGTTAGCTAAGCACGCGTATTCCTTACATAACCCAAAGTATAACATCAACCCTTGATGGTGTGGGATATCTAGGAGGTCCAGGTCCATCTCATGCTGTTGTTAGGGGGTGGTCGAATGGTTTGGCACCCCTCTTTCCTTTCTTTAGTCTATAATTCCTTGTGTTTTTGCTCAATTAAAATTAGCTAAACTCTAACACCTTGATTCTATTGACTTAGAGCATCTCACTTACAATGATTGCTTTCTTCCTAAATTAAAAATTCAGCACAATTTTTTATGAAGTAAATTAATACCGAAAATGGCTAATGTCGCTCCACTTCATGACTTTATTTGGACCTTACCTAAATCTTAAGCATTTCCACAAAAGCTCACAAAATAGCCTCTATTTTGAATACCATTGCTTTCCAAAATTATACCCACATAACAATGATTGCTTTCTTCCTAAATTAAAAATGTTGTAGGAAATCAAACTAGTTAAATTAATACATATTCTTTGTTTCACATTTGTAATAGCTTCTTAAAACGCGTACATGGATGTATCACTGTTGTGAAATTTGAAGACAAAGGATAATAATCAAGAGTATAGAAATGATGTATTTTATGATGCCACTTTACAAAGGACTATTGACAATGTTGCTGATGCCTAAAGCCTAAACCCTAAACCCTGTATTGGATCAATATAAGATTTAATTTCACTCGCATGTTCAGATACAATGATTTGCCACAACAGAAAAGGTTATTCTAGAGGTGTTCACAATATGATAGGAATCTACGTCGTAACTTATTTTGTTGTACAGGAAAGTAGTCACAAATGCAAGACACATAAGAATACATCATCTCAAATGAGGCCAAAGTTGCTACTACTTTTGACAATGACATTTTCATTTGGCTTAGTAATTAGAGTCCCTAAAACAGTTATTTTCTACAAATAAAGATATATATTTTTATTTTCCCTCCAAGGTTCAGGGCGTTTTTTCTTTCTATTGTGGGATGGGGGTGACTTATTAAAGCTACAACAAAATGGTGCACTAGTAAGCATGTAGCATGACATGATCCTTGTTTCAAAAAAGAGTTTATATCCTAAGGCAAGTTTGATTCCTTGAAAAGGTCCAAAAACAAATTTGTGTCCATATCTATTGTTACTGCAAAGACAAAAGATCATAAATGACAAATAAATTTGTCAATTCATACATTTAACTTGCTTGGCAAGAACCGTCTATCTTAACTTTTGGCCATTAGACGTCATGGTCCAAATTTCAAGTGATCTCTTTTGTTGTCTTATCACCTTACTCAAATGTGTTATTTAAACATGATTGTTTGCCCTTGAAGATCTATATCAGTTTTAAGATATTTGGCCCACCTCACGGCAAAATCCATGCATTTTGCTTTAGGAAATGAAATACATTGCAGTATAATCATATATGCTTTATGCGTTTGCATAATGGCTTCCAGGAAGTTAGTTGAGATATGGATAGCATTCACCATTTATCAGTGTGTCAATAACTTGCATATACCCACTTATTCTTGCTCAGTCCAAATTGTCATCTTTGATTTTCTGAATTTTTGACAGAATGGTGCTTTGGATTGTAGCCAGATCAGTTAAAATTTCCAATCCTATAATATTTATAGCCACAATAAACAAGATCGTACATCACTGGAGAATTTTCTAAAGGCAACAACATAAACTTAAAATATTATAATCAGTCAAGTTACCTTCTTTAAATGAGGATTGGGCAGCTCGAAGGTGTGGTGAGACCAACATCCCAAACCATGTCAAGGGTTCTGATCTTTGCTTCATGTTTACATATTTCGTCGACTTCTCTTCTTGCTCCTCCTGGTTAATCCAACACAACATATTCAAGTTTCAGAATAGCCGAAAAGCTTTAAATGGCCTTAATAGGCAAACTGTTTTCCTCAAGTCTTACATTTCATGGGGCCTCCTGGTTTATCCAACACCACATATTTAGATTTCAGAAAAAACAAAAAGCTTAAAGTAACCATAAATAGGGAAAACATTTTCCCCAAGCCTTGCATGTTCAAATCATAAATCCTGAATGTCCTTCAATACAATGCTTGCTGCTGACAGACATTACATCCATGCTTTATCTACATTTAAGGTGTATTCATTGCATGGAGGCTAAACCTTGCAATCAACTTGGAATTTCTTCAAACTGTTTTTGAGCATTGGGCCTAGACCCTATACAAGAGGATCGCGATGTTTGGGAAGCTATGATATTCCTTGTTAAGGAAGCAGTTCTGTAGTGGCATTAAATTTTTTACTTCAAAGAACCTAATCAAGGATAGGGACATAATCATGATAAGAGTATGAATACAGAAAATGGGCATCAAAAGAATAAGTATTTGCCCACTGATCTCTCTAGTTATCAATCAGCATCATGGTTCTATGATTGAAACTTTTTCGATGCAAAGTGCAGCTCCTCTTTGATAAAAACAAAGTGCAAACATGCATGGCAGGGATAAATAGATTGAAATAAAAAGAAAAAAACACACACGGAGCCATGTCACATGTGAGAATGATGTGACTGATAAGGAAACTAAGTTTCCTAAATTTGATGTCTTAGAAGAGCAAAAAAATAACTTTGTAATCAGCCTCTCAATACTTGTGGCTTAAGGATTATTGCATTGCAGAATTTTGCATAGCGATGTTGATTTGAGACTCAAGAAGAACACCCATTGAAATGCTTGGGAAGATTGGATTAATGAAGATGAGGTAACAATCACTAATATGTGAATCCATACTTCATGCAGGATAAGAATATCACCAGGCTGTGGTGCAGCATGTGGAATTCCAATGGAAGAGAATCATCTGACAAGATTACTATGATTGATGAATGGCACATGCCTAGAACACAAATGAACAATTAACCATCATATCTCTAGTATAGATCAAGAGTGTAGAGCTCAGTCTAGGGCTTATGCTAGTTATGAGACTAATGACAGGTGAGATCATTTTCGTTCAAATTCTCGTTTCATCATGTGAAATTTATCAGATTACCCCTATTTATTTCACGAATTATGCTTATATATCAAAACCCACAAAGACTCTTGCATTTTTTATATTTATTTTCCAAATACTATTAATATTTCAAAATTCCTCATTTTTCAAATCCTCAAAATATTCTACATTTTCCCAAAGAGAGTAATTGTAGAAATTGGGAGCTGAAGAAAGACTCTACATGGCAGGTCTGTGAAGTACATAACTTGTTCGCTAGTCTTATTTAACTTTGCGGTAGTAAACTTGTTGCAAATATTGTATCAGGTACTCTAGGAAGCTTCTTGAACAAATCTCTGGCGAATTATCGAAATACAACAATTATCAAATCATGTACTAAGATATTAGGAGGGCACTCTTCTGTATGGCATTACCAATGTATCAGAAAACACTGTGATCTAGCACAGTGATTCAAACTGGATTGTACACATCAATTACAAATATAAAATTGTTTTTCTTCGGATTTAATATCTTATCTCAAATTGGAAATAAACAACGAACAATGGCATTGTCTTCCACAACATCAAGCAATTTGTTTCACCATATCTGCAGCATAAATGGCTAAGAAAAATACAGTTGCACATGTGAATGAAGGACTGCAACTGTGTGGAGGTAGGAAAACACAAGTTACAGGCATAGTCACATGACACATTTCATGCAAAGCTGATGAATGGATGTTCCCACTCCCTGTGAGCTTGGAGCTCAGTTGGTTGAATTTCTGTTAATAGTTGAGACGGTCTATTATCCATAATGCAAACATCAATGTCAAGCAGATATTTTACAGTAAGACACCTGAAGGGAGCTATGTCAAGCTCATCACTAGGAGATTGAGAGAGGATAATTCTGATTAGGGTAGAATTTGAGGGTGTCAGATTTATTTGAAGTTAATGCCTGAACTTGCTGTTGTAATCCACTGATGCTCCAAAATAACGTTCTGAGTAATTTCATACATAGAGCCATCGGGTCATGGATCTTTAAGATCAAGATCAACACTAGTATTGCAGAGCTATTATTGCTTAGTAAAAAACAGAAATATGTCTAAGTGAATAATTGCAGTGTATTGATGTTCAGATGTGTGTTTTAAGACTGAAATCTACTTTTAAAGAATGAATGCTTCTAACGCAATATCAGCGCATATCAGGACACACATTTATATAAAGCTCATATACCTATATTCCAAATCAACTGACTATCACAAAATTTGCGAAAAGTGGCAGAGATCTTCGTCATATTATAGAACCAAAATTTGATTTTAGTAATAAATTTGAGTAGATATCAGCAAAATGCCAAATATTCCAGACCTGGGTAATTGTGCTTTCATCATCCATTGTGGAATGCTTGCTTTCTTCCAAACTAGCGTTGTAGTTTTCTATACCTAACAAAAAATTACAAATAAATGTCATTCTGGACTGACTGAATATCTTTTATTAAAGAACCCAAAAGTAAGGCTGTATGCATTCATATGTGAACTTCATGGTGATTAGTACTATCCATCATTCCTAATGTTAATCAACAATCCCTCAAAACAATTCTGGGCTTCTAAAAACTGTTGACATATTTTGGTAGTGATGTGTGTGAACATACTTAGGACAGTGATGTGTGAACACACTTACGATAATGATGTGTGTGAACACATTTAGGACAGTAATGTGTGAACACACTTAGGACAGTGATGTGTGTGAATACACTTAGGACTACAAGGGCATTTTTTCCCTCTTTAGGAGGTTTTTCCCTATCCATAAAAACTCTCATAACCCTAAAGTGGTAAAGATTTTGGGGATTTCAAAATAAGAACCCAACAGTGGTATCAGAGCTACAAAGCGACATTTGAGCAGCAACGCAACGGCTCTCATACGCAGTCCATTTGTGCCATCTGTGGTGGCATTTTTCTGCTGTTGAAAAAACAAATTTCTGTGTGTTTTCTTCCTTTGCGCAGTTTCAGTTGTGTTTTTTTTTCTGCTTCCAAGTCGATTCAATCCTAGAAAAAGCCTCCTTGAGTCTTCCAAGACATTCCTATAACCCTCAGAAATCAGATTTGCTTCCCTTTTCTCTTTTCTTGTTCATCTTTCAAGTCAAAGAGGTACGTTATTCCCTTTTATTCATTCAGCAGTCCATTTTTTACATCAAAACGTGTTCAGTCCACGGCCATGGCTAAGAGCAATGATGTATTTCGGATGCTTGTTGTTGAGGATAAACTCGATAAAACAAATTACCCTCTCTGGGCTTATATGATGCGCCATGTATTAGTAGCAAAGGGGTTGTGGAATGTGGTTCAAGGGGCTGAAAAACGCCCTGTTGTTGAGAACACAAATGTTGATGGTATTGATTCTGTCGAGGATGTTGATCATCCTGCTCATGTCAATACTACAGTTTCTGTTATACCAATTGCAACGCAACTTCGTTGGGATGGCAGAGATGCTCAGGCACATGCTTTGATAGCTTTGTCTGTGAAACATGCCATTATTCCCCATATTCGCTCTTGCAAGACAGCAAAGGATGCTTGGGATACTCTTACCACTTTGTACCAAGCAAGAAATGAGGCTCGTGTTACTTATCTCCGAAAACAATTGGAGAGCGAGCACATGAATGAAGGTGATTCTATGGACAGTTTTCTTACAAAAATCAAAGATTTAAAGGAACAATTAATTTATGTTGATGAAATGATACCAAATAGTTCACTTGTGTAGACCGTTCTAAATGAACTTCCTGATTCATATCAAAGTTTTGCTTCTACTCTTCGTTTAATGATGAAAGGTAATCCCAATGCCTTATTATTCGAGGAGCTAGTCTCTGTTTTGTTACAGGAAGATCAATCTAAGCAAAAGAGGTCTATTATGTGTGTTGCAGATCAAGATTTCCTAGCTAGTCAGAAGGGCAAAGGTAAATGAAATTCTTCTGCTAGCAAGCAAAGATTTGCTAATAATTCATAAGTGAATGAAAAAAAACAAGAGTAGAAACAAAAACTGTTTTGCAAATATTGTAAAGGAATTGATCATATTATGAAGAACTGTCCAAAATTGGCTGCAAAAGAGGCAAAGAAAAAGGAGGCGGGACTCGTTGTTGCAGAAGTCTCTGCACCAAAAACAGAGTCTGCAAATCTTGTGCAGAATAAAGAATGGGCATTTACTATTGTTTGTAGTTTTGACCCATCTTCACTTAAACAATGTATGTCTATTGTACAATCAGATGTTTGGTACTTCAACAGTGGGGCAACCAAACATATTACCTCGCAGCGCAATTTCTTCACTTCATTGGAGCCTGCCCCTACAAGGAATACTGTCACATGTGCCAACAACTCATCTTATCCAGTTATGGGTGTTGGTAAGATCATTTTGACTACTGCTAATGGTAATCCTTTCATCTTGTCAGATGCTTTGTTAGTGCCAGGGATCAAGAAAAATCTTTTGTTAGTTTCAGCATTAGCCAAGGTTGGCCTGGTTGTTATGACACTTGTGTGTCCACAAGTGATTTTGGCTTCATCCTTGGTAGCTCATGCATATCTTGGTTGAGCAAGAAGCAGCCTACTGTGGCCACTTCTAGTTGTGAGGCTGAGTATAGGGCAGCTTTCACAGCTACAGTTGAGTGTGTGTGGCTCAGACGCCTTTTAGCTGATTTGGGTGTTGGTGAGTCTTCTGCCACCACCATCTTCACTGACAATCAAAGCACAATGGCAATTGCGAGGAACCTTGTGTTCCATGCTCGCACTAAGCACATTGAGGTGCATTATCACTATGTCAGGGAAAGGTTCTCCGTTGGAGAGATCAATTTGGCTTATGTGCCCATGCAGGAGAACATTGCAAACCTCTTCACAAAGGCTTTGCCTAGGGAGAAGTTTGAAGCTTTCCACAAAGCTTTAGGCCTAATCCCATTTGTGGATTCATCTCTATCCACATAGCTTGGCACTTGTTTAACCATGAGTGTCAGCTCCTTGTTCACCGCATCACTCCCAAGGGGGCTTTGTTGACATATTTTGGTAGTGATGTGTGTGAACACACTTAGGACAGTGATGTGTGAACACACTTAGGATAGTGATGTGTGCGAACACATTTAGGACAGTAATGTGTGAACACACTTAGGACAATGATGTGTGTGAACACACTTAGGACTACAGGGGCATTTTTTCCCTCTTTAGGAGGTTTTTCCCCCTGTCCATAAAACTCTCATAACCCTAAAGTGGTAAAGTTTTTTGGGGATTTCAAAATAAGAACCCAACAAAAACTGATATTGCCTTATCCACTCCTTGCCATGCATAATATAAAGGCATGCAATGGATGCGAGGAAGGGCTAGTGGAGGATGATCACTTGCTTCTTACATGCTCAGAATATTGTACAATCTATGATGACATATTAAAAGGGGATGATGACTTGAGCATCACACTACGGAACACACCGAGACGGTTGCGCTCATAAGTGTATGCCTTATTCACACATTGAGACTTTGTGCTTCAAAGTATGACTTGTGTACTCAGGTTCCATGGGTCAATATTGACCTCTCTCTGGATGCTGAAAAATATAATATCTAATAATCAAGCTGAGGAAGGGGCTTTGTCATCCTGTTCTGGACAGATGGAAAGAGTGTATGGAGTTACACAATGACTTCCATCCTAAACCAAAATTCAGCAAAATTTTCTATGGAATAAAATAATGAAGAAATTTGCTAATGTCGCTCCACTTCATGACTTTATCTGGACCTTACCTAAATTTTAAGCATTTCTGCAAAAGCTCACAGAATAGCCTCTGATTTGAATTTACCATTGTTTGTCTACATAAGAAGGGTTTCCTTTTTTTCTCTGAATTGGGGTTTATGCTAAGGTGACAAAGATGAGATGCAGCTTGCCCTTATAAAGCTGATTTTCTTTTTTTCTGGCTTGTGAATTTGGTCTATGGAGTAGAAATGTGGGGACTGAGACTTAACAAGGCAAATCATTGGAAAGATTTAGGGAGACCTTTAGTGTCAATGATTGCCCGCGTGATAAGGAGCAAAGCATCGGTGCCCCATGATATAATCAGGGCAGAGATGGGAGCAACACCTATAATCACCGAGGCATTGTTCCGATCAGTGACCTGTATAATCCGGGCAGAGAAGGGAGCAGCACCTATAATCACCGAGGCATTGTTCCGATCAGTGACCTGTATCCAACATCTTTGGGAGCCCCCAAAACAAAGGTACCCAAGGTTGACACTTATGTCATCAAGACAACTGGGTGAAAATGGAGACATTCATTGTTGGTATGCTGAAATGCAGCAATGGTCTGAGTCACATTGCATAAGTATAAATGCACCACCCCCCTTCCGATATAGTTGGACTTTCCCCATCTACACAAACGGGATCCTGACCAGGACATAACAAAAGGGTTACAATAGATCAGGCAATAACAATTGGTCGTGCACATAGGCCGTGGCCCCATGGACCACGACCTCAGCACCCTTGTCAGCGATAGATAAAGAGACCATGATCTCCCACCATCGCAGGTGCTACCCTCACTTTGGAGACCTCTCCATTCTAGATCGACCTATGCTAGAGATCTTTCGAAGACAAAAGTTATAATATATCTAACATGAGAATCTTATTTACTTTTATATTTACTGAGTAATATTTATTTTATTTTGATTTGTTGTTCTCAAAGACGAGACAACACTTCATATTAATCTCTTGTTTTGTCTTATAGGCCATTTTGGCCTCTTAAAAGACGTTAATCTATCTTTCTTACTTACTTACTTTCAATGACGGCCTCCTCCACATATAGAGGACTAATTTGGCCCTCAGAATTCCTGAGATAATCTCTCAGATCTTCCTTTCTCATTGATTTATTCTGTAATTTGTTGGCACATAAACAAGTATTGTGTGTCACTGTCATACATAAGAATCTAGTTTCCTTGATACAAGTTTCTAGCTTTTCTGAAATGATTTTCTTAGGTTTTTCATGCACTAATAGGTCAGGACATTAATCCTCCTTTCTAACATGTAATCAAATTTTAGTAGAACTATATCTGGAATTTATGAGATAACCCTGCCTTTGGATTTGTCCTCTGGTCCTTAATAGTAGAAAGGAATGTATTCAAGGTACTATCAAGATCGAGGGTGTAACATGTAGTATTGACAAGATAGAAAAGGGAAAATTCCTCACTATTTACATTCTAATAAGCCTCAGTCGGCCTATCGTATCGTCATTACTACAAGAACACTCAAGTTCTCTTCCTCTGATCTGAATGCATAAAAAAATTTCAAAATAGTCCGATCTTACAATTTCACATCCAGACCTTTAATGTGCCGGTGCCTCAACCCAGACTGTTGCAGTATTGGTTCAGTACGAATATTCCTATCCGAGGCACTAGCTCCATTGCTTTCTTCGGAGATTTGAAAGAGGAAGTTGAGAGGAGGGTCAACTTCATTTGCTCCTGAAATTAATTAGGAAAGCCTATAGCATAAAATGCATGCGAAGTCATATATATTGATGTATGTAGCTTATCTTGAGGTTAGCCTTG
Organism: Azolla caroliniana; assembly: GCF_043228905.1. Classification (NCBI taxonomy): domain Eukaryota; kingdom Viridiplantae; phylum Streptophyta; class Polypodiopsida; order Salviniales; family Salviniaceae; genus Azolla; species Azolla caroliniana. The sequence goes on from NW_028230443.1 coordinate 22,367,098, forward strand.
GGGCATCTACAACTGGAATAGGGATCGATGAGACAAAAAGAGGATAGGATAAGATGCACACCTTGATTATTATCTTGATTCAGGCACGTAACAGACACCAAGGTAGATGAAAAATATGGTTTCAATCTGAAAAGAGATTGATCGATCCGAGAAGGTCCCATGGAATAACGAGCAGAGGCAATGTTGATCCAACCCTACAGTATGGACGATATACAAAACAGTCCGTGTTAATACGAAGACAGTGGTGTACAGCGCAAAGCATGAAGTATACCTACGCGTGACAGGGTTTGAGCCAGCTCCTCCCTGCGACGCAGAAGCTCATCCACGGCATCGAGAAGGCAAACGAGCTCCAGCTCTCCGTCGTCTTCGGGTGACGCCATGGCCAAAGCGAGTGAGAGAGACGAAACCCAAGAAGTCTTCTTGTATGAGAGAAAATGTTATTGTATATGTATGTATGTTCTCAGAGGTGGTTCCTGGGGTTGGGGCAGGGGCTTCTTCCTTGTTCAAAACAAAAGAAATTGACGGATCCCCCAAGTTCCAATCCCATTTCCATTTCCTCTCTCTTTGTCCGGGTGCGTGCGTGCTTGTGTCAGCTCTCTCAATCCAATTAACTCACGCCAATTTACCTCACCTCATTTTTCCATTCAATGGCATCCAATGGCCAGCAATAGACCATTTCATTTACATATGGTTTGCTTTCAAATCTTCTAGAACTACTCGTTTGATTCGAATTCAAGGGCTCCAGACTACTCATCTTTGAATCAATATTTTTTGGAGCTAACTTGCAAGTGTGTGATCTCAAATGAAACACTTCTAGACTCTCTCATAATAGATATAGTCGGTCAATGTCAAACTTGAACCTAAAACAACACTAGACTGGCTGGCAAAGCATAGAATTCTATGCGACTACACCATGATGCTCCTTTGAACTTGAAAAGTTGAAGAGTTATATCTCAAGGGAGCTAATAAGTGAGCATATCACACTAGAATGAAGGATCATTTTCTTAAAATCAATGAAGACACTGCGATGTATGTGATGAACCACTTGGGGCACCCACACCTTCTTTCCACAATAATTCTACATGGACTCTCTCTTTCCTCCCTCACATCTAGCGCTAGGCAAAATCTCTAGCCTCTACCGGAATTTTTCCTGCTTCTTTTGAACCTAACCGAAATTTTAAAATTTTCACCAACCACTTTCCTACAAGCAATAATGTCAACTGGAACATGGTGAAATTTTTTTTTTATTGCATAGCAAAACAAGTGATAATGTCAACCGAAACATGTTGAAGAATTTTTTTTAACACATAGCAAATCAAATAATAAAAATTAGTGTAATACAATGTTGTGAGCCATATTGTACCGATAATGTAGAGTATGCTCGACTAACATAATCTATGATTCCATTTATAAGAAGGCGAAACACATATACACAATCCATGTATTCTACAGAGAATAAGCAAATTAAAATACTTCGGATATATGGAAGATTACGAGGCAATAAAGGATCAAGTTTCCACTATAGATCTTCCAATCTATCAAAAAATAAAGAAGAAAGAGGAAGCCTCACATTAGCCTATACACGCATGCAATCACATAGAAGCAGGAAAATTTCCGGCAGGGGCTAGAGACTTTGCCCAACATTATTGCTGACCATGGCCGACAAAAGTCCCAATCTAGCTGGAACGTTGATACTGTTCTTGGGACTTTGCCCAACACTGCTCACATCTATCTCCCCTCACTTTGGTACCCCGGGAAAAAAATTATACCTAGAGTGGCTACAAGTATAAATGTATAAACCAATGCTTCCATAGGAGTAACAAAGCTTATAGAGTATCTTTTCATACTTTCATTAGATTTTGTTGGCCACCCACATGGCAGAGCTTTAGTCCACTTTCACCAGTCTCACGTGAGGGGAAAAAGCAACAAAGGACATTTTTCTCTCCACGCAACGGCAATATCTGTTTAACGTGAATGTTTTTTCTAACTAATCGGCAAGGCATTTCTTGGGATCTATGGCCGCCCACCGTCCGCACGAAAGAAAGTAAAGGCAAACGAGACACGGTCGCTTTAGATAACTGTGAATTAAAGAAGAAAGTGGTATACCGTATACCTATAATACAAGCAGGCCAGCAGCAGGATTAGGCAACAAAAAGAGAAAAGCCAAACCGGACGCCACACCACAGCACGCCAAGTCTACTGCTGAGTTGGAAAAGCCAATACAGAAGAAGAAGAAGAAGAAGAAGAAGAAGAGATGAAGAGATGAAGAAGAAGCGGCGGCAGCAGGAAGAAGGGGAAGAGAAGAGGGGGGAGGGCGGTGACAGAGAGCTGCTGGGCTGGGATGGGCGAAGAGAGAGAGAGAGAGAGAGATAGTCAATGAATGATAGCTGGCGCGTGTGGACGCGCGCGTGGCGGGCGTTGATGGGATGGCTAGCGCCCGCCCGGACGCACCGCCCAGCACGCACCACCGCCGCCTTTTTCTTCCTCTTCCTTCTTCTTTACCCTCCTCCTCCTCCTCCTCCTCCTCCCTTTCTGTCTTTCTCCCTCCCTATCCCACGCTCCCCTCTCTTCTCCTCTCTCTTCAGCTTTAGCTCCTTCTCCTTCTCCTTCTCTCTCTTCTCTTCTCTTTCCTTTTTTCTGCTGTTTGCCTGCCTAGGAGCCTGCCTTCTCAACATACATACATACATACATATATGCCTGTTTCTGAGGACATGAACGCCGCGGCGGCATCAGATCCGGCGGCGCAACAACGGCGTCGGATGGAATCAGGTTGCTCACAAGTAGTGAAGAAGAAGAAGAAGAAGGCCCCTCCGGGCACATGGTCGCCCATGGAGACCATCCATCTGATTGAAGCGTACGAGGAGAAGTGGTACTCCCTGAAGCGCGGGCAGCTCCGCATGTCAGACTGGGAGGAGGTAGCAGAGTCTGTGGCTGGTCGCGTGGCAGGGCATCCAGACGCCACCACACGGAAGTCTTCGGTGCAGTGCCGCCACAAGCTCGAGAAGCTGCGCCGCCGCTACCGAGCCGAGCTCCCCGTCCTTCTCCTCCAAGGCCCCCGTGCCTCTCGCTGGCCCTTCTTCCAACGCATGGATGTCATGGAGAGGGGCCATCATGCCTCTAATGCCCCTCCTCCTCCTCCTGCCAAGGCTGGAAATAACCTCCCAGGTCGCCATTCCAGTCGCTACTCCAATAAGGCCGTTGGATTGAGCTTTGGAGTTGGATATGGCCGAGGGAATCCAAACGAATCCACCATGAGCCTAGAAGAAGAAGAAGAAGAAGAAGAAGAAGAAGAGGAAGAAGATGAAGAAGAGGCGGAGGATGACGATGCAGGGGAGGACTCAGATCAGCCCCCTCCCGCAAAGCCATTTCCAAATAACCGCAGCAACAGCAATACTAAACGCAGTCGGCCATGGCCAGCTCATCTGCATCGGCACATCGTCAATGAAGACTATCGCTATTACCAGCACCAGCACCAGCACCACAATGATGGCTATGGCTACACGCCTAGTTCGAATTTTAATCCTAGGAAGCAATATGTTGATACTCCCATCAGCAGCCAGAAGCATGAATATGTAAGAAACCACCCTAGGTATTTCCTAGAGAAACTTGGTCCCTCCTCAGAACTCATTTCTGTTCTCCGCTATTTGGGCGAGGGTTTTCTAAGGATGGAACAAATGAAGATCCAGTTGCAGAGAGAAACAGAGCTATTTCGAGCCGATATGGAACTAAGACATACAGAGATGGTTCTAGAAGCACAGAAACAGATCTCGTGGGAGTTCTCGGCAGCACTAGGAAGCATAAATAAGAAGGCAAAGAAGCTTCACAGTGCCCCGCAAGACAATTGAAGTAAAGCAAGCTACTTAATAGTCTCTGCAAGGATTTGTGCATCCAATTTCACTGGGGTACTTAATGTCGTCTGTTGTAAGGTTTGGAACTGTCCATTGCTAATTGTAACAGTCTTGTTAGACAATTTTATCGCTGGATCAAATACATTCTACTTTCCTTTTTTTGGGTGAGGGTTAGAACTAGCATAGCGTCACGGTGAATGTTATGCTAATTATACGAATGTTGTGCTCTTTGTATCTGGGCCCTTAATTAAATGGTTTTGGGGAAAACTAGCTTGATTTAGTTGGGAAGAAGAAAGCTTTCTTGAATTCTTAAGTAGATGGGCTTTAAAAGAGACAGGAACTCGGAAACTGCTGTCTTAATGCCTGTTTGGTTCCCAGAGACTGCACCAGGAGTAAAACTTCTGGTTTGCTTTCTAGTTTTACCTATATATTCTCTTCTTGGATCTTATGAAAGTGTACACTGTGAGAATGGGGTGTTAATGGATTTCGCATTTGCATCTTGGCATTGGATCAAACTCTTGGTTTGGATGTATATATATCCTTCTGAGTCAAATTCTTCTACTCTTATGGCATATCCCATCTACTATTTAGTGCAAGAATTCTGGGTGTTGTATTCTATCTATACAACCAATACCTTTCTCCAGGTGTTGTACTAGGCCATGCAAGATTTGATTTCCACAATCGGATGTATAATAACTCCACTGTGTGAAAGATGAGGTTTTCCTTACTTCCTAGTGAGTAGCGTCAGGATGGCAACAAACAGAAAATGGAAATTGAACCTTCCACATCTTGATATGCATCTAGACTTACATGCATGCCTTGCCTATCTAGTATATGCATCCAGCCAGACACCATGGATTAAGTGTGTTAGTGGATCTATAATACTCTCTAGTGCACTCACAAAAGAGGCAAAAATGTGCTATTTATAGAGCAGAATATTGTTTTTTAATCAGTACAGGAGAAAAAATAAATCTTGATGGCATGAGAGCTTTTCTTCTTTTCATGATGAGGGGCTTACAGTTTTTGTCTTTCACATAAAGTTGAAAGCGTCTGGCAGTGTTTTAATGTAATACTACAGTCTACTTCAAAAGACAAAATCTTCTGTACATGTCCCAGAACCCTAAACCTTCTCTCTCTCTCTCTCTCTCTCTCTCTCTCTCTCATATATATATGATTAGCAAACGAAGTTCTCTTAGTGGGGGCATGAGATTTTTCTCCTCTCCCATTGTCTCGATGGAGATAGAAGATGATATCTACCTGATAATATATAAAAGAAATTAATTTCATGATTTTATACTCTTGGCTTTTTTATTGTAATCTCAGGATTGGGATGTATAACAGAAATTTACTGATGCCCTCGGTTGAAAAATGTTGCTCTTGGTGAAACTTGGAAATTGATTTACGTGGGAACTTTATGGATGAAACAGCATATAAATGGATATATGATCAGTGAATCCATAGTATGAACCATACGTACCATACTTACACCCGCGAAAATACCATCAAAGAATGATAAATACCATACTTTTGGATTAACTATTTATTATGAGGTAAATAAACCTAAAAAGGGAAAAAACAAAAAAAATACTAATTATTTATTATGAAGTAAATAAACCTAAAAAAAGGAAAAAAACAAAAAAACACAAGAATGTTTGAATAACATTCGCATTCGTTTTCAAACATAGGAAAGCGAATGTTATGCTAGACGAACATGAATTTTATGTACTATGAGTGAATCTATTCAGAATACAATTCGTAGCTACACCAATATTGATGGAGCTTCAGGTCTTGATTTGTGACCCAAATATGGAATCATTCACCTTATTATACATGGGCATGAAAGTGAGAAAACCCTTTTGTGAATAGCCAACAACACCGAGTCATGAGCTTCCATATTGCATATCTCCGTAATATCCCATCCATCCCATATTGTTTACTCTAGATGTTTTGTCAATAAGGTGCAACTAACTACAAAGCCTTGGGTTGGAAGGATGTATATATCGATGCCTAATCGAACTACATCAGGTAGAGCTCAATAATCTAAGGGTACAATCTTGTGGGTGGGAATAGAAGATAGTAAGAACGAAAAATTCTAGGAACAACCTTTAGACAATCATAAAATCCTTGCTCTTAAAGTGTAGATCAATCATAGAAGTGGATTTAAGTAGGGATAAGGATGCATTATATTTAATGCATGTGATCAAGAGACGGTGAATCCATAGTTGACAAACTTGACATAGTATCACACTTGGGTCAAACAAAAATTATTGAAGGACAAATAAGAACCTTCCCAACAATGCAACCCTCCACAAAAAAAACTTAGGATATAAAGTCTATTTGCATATAGAAGGAAAAATATAAATATGTAAACAATCAACTTAGGATATAAAGCCTATTTGAATATAGAAGGAAAAATATGTAAATAATCGTACTCTACAACCGCTTCCACACTAATTAGACATTGACATGATCCATGATGAACTTCCAATCCCAAAAGATTGTGATAACTACTTTTGAGATTGTGATAATCTTTGACGTGATCCATGATGAACTTCCCGTATCCATTACCATGCAGCTCTTCATTCTTCATTTTTTCCTCACATCCTCTGATGGGTATATCATCTAGGAAATGTGTGCTTATGTGAGAAAAACAATCTTGGAGAACTTTGTGCATATTGTTCATCATGTGAGCAACTACATTGGTCGCACCTCGAGGTAAGGTACACAACAAAAGTAATCTAATAAGATTCTCGATGGAGATAAGATCTCAGCTATCGACTACAAGCTAGAATTGGTCGTTGCTGGAGTACAAATCAACCGTGAAGTAGATCGCCCTCCCAACGAACATCTTGTTGAAGCATGAGACCGTCAGTGTGAAAACAAGAACAACATCAATGATTACAAGATCAACAAGTTAGCATGGTAGAACAAGATCAAGGAGAGAGAGAGAGAGAGAGAGAGAGAGAGAGAGAATGGCACACAATATGTATTTGTATTATTCGAACTCAGAGTTACAATAGAATGGAGACAACCACCTTAACAGTAGGTTACAAGAGTAAGTTTAAATACTAATTGACTTAGGGCAATTGCCCTTTCCACTATTTACAGAAGTAGCCTAAACCTAGTGTGTCCAATGGGACAATGTGAATATGGCCATATAGACCCATATTCGACACTCCCTCGTAATGGGCGTATACAACAAAAAATCTGTAATAAAAGAAGTAAACAAGAAAAATAAAGATTTATACAATGTTGTCGAACAAATCAATTTTTATTAAAGTCGGCAAACTCCTAGAACAGAAGGCCGAGTCACCCGGGGTTGGAAGGGTTGAAGCCGAACCTCAAATAGTCGATGTTGATTGTCTAAAATTGTCTTGAATGTCTGACTTCATCGGACTGATTCTTCATTACACCCATCTATGCCTAACGGATCTGAATTGATCCGCCGAAAGACACTTGGTCATCTCATTTGTGACATTATTGGATGTAGGTGTCTTCTTGAGGCCGATTTGACCCGAAATGGCGTTGTCCCGAACAAAGTGATATCGAACAAAGCGGCGATCAAGTAATCTTTGTCGGCCTTTACTACCGGAACAATACCCCACAACTCCCGCTCGATCTTGGGCGTATCCTCGCTGTCGCTCACTCAAAAACTTCACTCCGAATTGGATGACGAACCTCGTGCCGTCTTCATCCTCCTGGTTGATCATCCACCTGATTCCAGTTAGATAGTGTCGACCATCATATAAATAGGGGACTCCTTTCCATAGATTACCTTCTGGAGAGTTGATGTCGTCGTCAACATCCTCTTTAGTCTCCTTACTACTTCCGTGTGTTCTTCACCCATTCGAACTTCCACTCCTTCTTCGATAAACCGTACAGTGGCTCTGGAATATGTGCGTAGTGGGGAACCCAAATGTGGTAGAAGACACATGCTCCTAGGAATCGTTGGACCTCCGTTGTCATCATGTATTCTTCCTTCATTGCCAAGATGGCCTCTACCTTCGTCAAAGACGGTTTCCGACCGTAAGGTCTACAAGCCTAAAGCCTAAACTTAAATGCGGATTGAAACTGAGATGGTGCGATTGTGGAGATGACAAGCCGGCTACAACCAACCATATACATGTGATACGCAGACGTGAACTCAACACAAATGTAAGACACCTAATACTCAGAGTATTGGAGACAACATAATTCTATTAAGCAAAAAATGATACACAGTTTTTCGATCATCCTTTACAAGCTTTCCATGGCGCTTTATATAGGCTCATGGGCGGTTACGTCTATGTGTGAACCGTTGTGACTATTCAATACTTTTCTATTTTTACGCTTGTCTATTTCTTGCCTAGTAATTAGTTGTCCCTACCTGTTTCATTAACTCTTTCTAACCGTCCTCCATCTATTTTATACTTGGGTGTTTGACCCGACCAACATGCTACATGTCAGCGATCCAAGGGTGGGCTACCTCGCACTTTGGTCGTTGATGGGAGGTTGAAGTGACACGGGAACACCACACTGTCATTCGGGCGTCAATGACTCAATTGTCACTCAAGCCCAATGCATGCGGATGTAATGGCTTCTTTCCTTCTCATGACCACACCATATGTTGGCACTCTATACTCTAGCTAATAATGCACTCTCCTCATTTTCCTCTTCTTCCTATATTGTAAGGGTGTTTACATTGCATGTTTCTTCAACCACATGTCTCTTTCGAGCCCAATGCATGCGGATGTATGGCTTCTTTCCTTCTCATGACCACACCATATGTTGGCACTCTATACTCTCGCTAATAATGCACTCTCCTCATCCTCATCTTCTTCCTATATCGTAGGGGTGTTTACATTGCCTATTTCTTCAACCACATGTCTCTTTATCTAGATCGCATCGATGATCACTTCATCAAACTCTTTTGCGATCTCTAAGACTTTTTGAAGTGTCAACTCGACTTTATTGTCGAGAATCCTAGACTGTAAAACCTTCTTTAGGCCGGCGGATGTTTCGATGTCAGGCAAGTTTGAATGTTGAGGTGGCCTTCTATGTGAACTTGAGTTGTAAATCCTTCGTTCTCTTTATTCGCTCATTGATTGTTGACTCCAACACTTTTCCTTTGCCAACATCATCTTGGATTCTTGCTTTGGATGCTCTATAGCAGTCGCCTTTATCCAGCTGGGATAGCCATCATCCTTAGTACTGTCCTTCTGAGTACTCAGCAAGCCTCCAATCACACTCATCCACTCAGACACCAAACCATCGTTCTTGTCATGTCCTCTAGAATAATTATGAGATATTTCTCTGACTCTTATTGAGAGCTCAATATATCTCTTTTTAAACTCTATCACTAACTTTTAGACTAAGTGGCCTTTACCCCCTTTCTTAGTCCACTCAAGAAAGCTCTTTTCTGTCATCCGGGTTCGGTCATCTAACATATATTCATTGAGTAATGCTTGACCGAAATCGGCTAGTCTTCATGGAACCTCCCCTACATTTCGATTGCCCTTGATCATGCATCCATTGTGTAGTTCTGGTTTATCTACAACATTATCTGTACCCTATTTCCCCCTCTGCTAGCCATCTCGTATTCATAGACCTCGAAGTATCGAGTGATGTCCTCGCCATTGAACTTGTCTATTTTCTCGATGACCGTTTGTACAAACAATGTTAACTTGTTTTCCATCCAATTCATTGCTTTGCTCTTGCAACATCCAACTCATCATTGTCATCATGAAACTTGCCATCTCTATGTTGAATCCTTTGTCCGCCATCTCTATTGATCTTTTGATCTTCGCGTCAATGATTAGCAACACTTCACACCGGGTTCACCAAATTATGTTGTAACGGTTGTGATATGTGTATCGAACCCCTGGGGTTTTTTATGAGGAGAGTTCATAACAAAAAAAGAGAGAAACAAGCATGGACAAGAAATGAAGATAGTGCATTTGATAAAACTATGTTTTATTATATCGTAAATACAAGATTTTACCGAAGTTACAACAGTTTATCGTAATTCTTATCTTTGTCAAACTCTAGCTCGAACCCTTAACTTCGATCTTGAGAGATGATATACTTTCCAAATGAGCTAACTCAACATCTTGAATGTTTAATCACTTAATCAATTGATTACTTGATCAGTGGTACATGCTTCCTTTCCTTTCTTTTATATAAGTTTTCGAATGCATGTGAGAGTGCATGAGATGCATGCAATGTGATGTGTGATCGTCACTTGGCACATATCAGCTACATGTGATGTAGCATAGCCATGTTGCTCATCTAAGTCACCATGTACGATATACACATAAGACATAGGCACAATGATGAGAACATAACCTTACAGAAGAGCTTATCCTAATGGTTCATACAAGGTCACGCCTTATGAATCTCACTTGATATAATACTTGAGTTTGTTTTTATATCATGAAGCAATTGCTTCAGGACACCGTAAATATTTGTTACTCACTTCCATATGTATTGCGTGAAAATGCTATGTTTTTGTCTCATACATCATGTTTGACCCCCACAGACTAATACAATCTCTCTCTCTCTCTAATGGGCAATAATATAGAATGCTTAATGCAAATGGTGTATAACCAATCACTTACATAGTTTATGTTGTGTATAACCAATCAAGATGAATGTTAACATCGATTAAGGCTTGTGACCAAAATCATACATCAAGTGTAAAGAACTATATCCAATTCCTGTAAGAAATGCATGTTGGACAACTTATCAATTGAACTACGACCTTCTCGGCCCTCTTCCCCACCACCCTCTCTCTCTCTTAATCGTATATAACAATGGAGCAAGCTTTGCGATGCCTCCCATGCACAATACATACATACATACATCTCCCTTTCACAAGATATAGAATATGGCACACACCATGTCCATTATACTCATAGTTATGACTAGGGTTCTTGCCCCTTAAGTTATATTAAACTGACTACAATGCAACATGGCTTCAACCCTCTCACTTGTTTCTCTTCTAACACTACCCTTGGTTACTCCTTTATAGAATCATCATCATATTGACGACTTTGGTTTGTTATGAAGCATCATCATCATCATCATCAAGAGTAAAAAATAAGTAAAAATGAAACAAGTGGAAATTAATGGTCATAGAACAAAGTGATTGGAAAAGAAATGCAATGGGTTGCTAGAGCATCCATCAAAAGTACTTTGGAGTCCCGTAGTATGAACCATACGTACAATAATTGCATTCGCATTCGTGAATGTTTCAATCATTCGCGTAAGAAAAACACCCTCAAAGAATGATAAATACCATACTTTTGGATTAACTATTTATTATGAGGTAAATAAGCCTAAAAATGGGGGAAAAACAAAACAAAAAACACAAGAATGTTTGAACGTAGGAAAACGAATGTTATGCTAGACGAACACGAATTTTACGTACTATGCAAGTTTGGACATATCGTTGGGCTGATTATAGCTGCGTGCATAGAGAGAAAGGAGTGAAAAAGAAAAACACTTAGAGACCAGAAGAAGGTTGGAAAGAATGAGGAAGAAAAGGTAAGGAGGAGCATGGATGGATAGGCGCGAGGATGTAAAAACAAAAAGAAATAAACCATTCAAAAACGTTGCTATCCTTTTTATTTTCTTTTTCGTCTGGGCTCTCTAATCCGGCTTTCTATGCAAACCCCAATCTCCATTTTGTTTTCTTTTTTTGCTTGCCGCCAAAATTTCTTCCTTCCCTGCAATTCTCGTCGCTCGCTCTGTCCCCTCTGCCTTGAACAGGGAAGCTGACTGTTGACCTTACGATTCATCATTTATCTCTCTGTGTTTTGGGCTTTGATTTCCATCTCTTTTCTTTCCTACTCTCTTTCTTTCTCTGTCTTGGGGAATTCTTCCAAATTTCGACCTTCACTTGGTTTAGCGAGAATCAGAACAGATCTGGTTCATGGGCTAAGCTTACAGTTTAAAAAGAGCGGAGACAATTGGTTCTCTTTCTTATTATGTGAGCTCATGCCATATATGCGTGCATAGAGGGGTGCACCCTTTCTAGTCCTGTAGAGAAGACATCTGTGGAGGATCAACATTCAGTGTTGCAGTGACGAGAAATTTTCAGTGTACACATTGAAGAGTAAAGTTCGGCCTAGTGATCGAATTGCAAATTATGACTATATTGCTTGGGGCCTCAAGGTACCCCCCTTTGTTTCTATCACTCTTTTGCATTTTACTAGGTATGACATAAAAATTTTAGTGCCATCATTCATTCTTGGAATGACTATAATTCTCAATTTTTTCTTTAAAACACATTCGGATTTAGGGTTCAATTATTCACTTGTAATTCCATATCAGGGCCCTCAAGTGTTACCTTAGACAATGCAATATTTTAATGGCTGGTGTGAACCCTTCTCTCATCTTATGGTTAGGCAAGGATAAGATAGTTTTAAATACTTTGGATACCCTTTACTAGGTAGTCCTTTTTACCATATGTTATAACAGCTGCTAAGATTTGGGATGTGAACTTCACACATAAAACGTTCAACGTATGAGAACGTTGAATCACTTATATAAGTATATAAATTATGCTCCTCAATGGTAATTCTAAATAATTAACATCTCCATCTCATTGATGATGTTAGGAATGCAAATGCTAGCAAGTATAATCACAGCTGGAGGTTGTATGAAACACATTATCATGTTTTTGCCATTTCTGGATCAGTTTTTTGAGTGTTGGAAATGAATCTTTTTTAAGATATCATGGTTTCTATTGCTAGCAAAATCATTTGCTCAACCATTCTGTGATTATGCAAAGGCAGGCTAGGACGAAGATATTGAAGACCCAAATTCACCTTCAGGATCTAAGGATAAATGCCCAAAAAGATAATGATGCCATTCTTTTGGATTCTTACTGTATCTTTTGAAAAGTTTCTCTTATCCCTCTATGATGTGAACGTTGGATGAAATTCTTGGTCCACTTCTCAACGTCTTTGAAAGAGAATAATTTTAATGGTGATTGGGCTCCGAATGTGAAACTACTAAAATGGTTGATCATTTTCCTTCAGAATGGGTGTAGTTTGTTTCATTATTCTAGCTCTAAAAATGCATGATCAGGAACATCTATGGCACTTTGCTGGCTCTAAAACTTAGTTTGAGAACTGCATAAGATATTAAAGAAAAGTAAGATATCTGGCCTAGAATATCTATTGATATTATTATGCAGGAAAATGTTTCTTATTAGATTGGCTGTGACCACATGTGGCACAAACTTCATATCATGGTCATTTATAATACTTAAAACTTAGAGAGCATCATATCGAATTAACTTAGTATACTGGGTGTGAAAGAAGGAATTTCTCCTAAAAGCATTGTCTGACCACCTCAATTTTTCATTTCCTTGTTCGATATCCCTCTTATCAGAACAGGGAATGTCCATTTTGGGGTCTATTCCCAACCCCATTTCCCTATCCCTGAAATGAGTTCTAGGTGTCCGCCGCAAAGGGCATCAAAGGTCTTTGGTCTTGAAATAATCTCCCGAGTCCCGTATGATTCAGGGCAGACATTTTTGTAAACTAGAATGCCTGATGAAAAGCACACTACCATCTGAGAAATGCTGATCAAGATCCTGAAATCTCCTCGTAACTCCCCTACAACTTAGGGAAAAAATTTTGTAGCCTGGAATACCTCATGAGAAACCCAAAGTCAAGCTTTGTTCCTACATTTGGGGAACACACTGTCTACTGCAGGTTGTTCCATTATTTCCCTCAAAGATTTGAATGCAGATTTTCCTAAGGATCCTTAAGCTAAGGTAGTACGTTTTGGATAAGAAAAAGATAAATATAGGGAAAAGATAGAAAAAGATGATCAACCGTCTTTGAAAATATGAAAATTATGTTCAGTCATGTGTAAGTGAATGCTTTCTACATCAATCTATATGATCCACTGCTGAAAGTTTCTTCATGAACTATATAATGATGCTGGTAGTGATTCTGGTTATGAGGGATTGTATTCATCAGCCAAGGTATCATAACCTGTCAAAGTCAGATGCTACACAGGTGACCTAAATCAGGGGATAACAAATGCAAGGAGATGATGTGGTATTGGTGTTTCTTAATGTGTTGTCCAGTTACGAATGGATTTACAATGTATTTTTCGTTTAAATGTCTGAGTGTCATTATTAAGTTGCGTCTCCCCAATCAGAGTACGGTCTATTGAAGAATGCCTCCTTCCTCATTATATCTTTCTTGTTGACCCATAATCCCGTGGGTCGAGAAGAGTATAGTAGGCACTCTCTTTACGATGGAAAAATGATTCCTAATTAAAATTTTATTCACAGATTGCTAAGGATTCTTCAATAGACCCTAAACCCTGCTACTTACAACAGAGTTCTTCCTTGCCTGTGATACATGGTTTCTTCTTTTGCAACACGGATTTTATGAGTTGCAGTCTCTAACTTATCTACAACCATTCGAGATAAATGTGGATTTTAACACTTATGTAATAAGCACTTCTGAACCCAAGCTCCAACTCCACATCAAAAAACTGCTACTATCCTCATTGGAAAATGCATTTCTCTTTGCTTATACTAAGCTTTAAAAGAAAAATGTATAAGTATAACTTATTTGTACAAACTCAAAACTCTACCATGTTATGTTACTTCAGAGGATACTAAAAGATGCATTAAATGTCCAATTCTGTGCCTCAGTGCTTAGGATTATCTTCATAATTTTGGCAATAAAAAACTGTCCTTCATCATCATTAAATTTAACACAAGTTACAATTTTACACTTAGAGGAGAATCTAAAATAGCCCCAAAGTTGGAACCTCATCGACATTCTGGAAACACAGCTAGATGGTAATCCTAAACCCACATCCTTGTTAATAGCATTATAGTTATGCTGAGGATAGGGGTAGAATGGTAATATGTATTTATTTGCCTTGATTGTGTTTTTGAATGTGTCCAACATGTCGAGAGATAATTATCAATGCTATCCCATTTGCCAATAAAAGCAGTTTCTCTCTTATCATTCGTATGACCTGTTTGTCTGTGCTTTTCGGGAGATTATTGACTAACTGGCAAATGAGATAGCTTTGATGACAACCTCTTGATTGGTGGACATATCAAGGAACAGAAATGAGGCAAGTAATACACTGAAAACACTGAAAACTTGGAGCAAATGTTACTCAATTTTCAAGTGGTAAGTGGTTTGTTATTAAAGTTGAATCTTCCAACAACTAGTTTTGAATATTTGTGAGACAATGTGTTCAGTTATCACATTCTTCATTCAAGTGTTGATCATATAATTGGGATAAATATATTTATGGATGGAGTTGATGATAGCAATTGGTTGTGAGAATTGGACTTGAAACTTGTGTCATAAGTGCTTCCAAATGTTCTAACTATTTTTCTTATTATTCTTGAAAGGCTCATTGCAAATGTATTTGTTTTTGTTTGTTCTTAGTGATTTGTGCTCTTCTTGGGAATGGTTCTCTTTGTATTCTAGCCTTCATTCTAAATAAGTTTTGCTCATAAGATCTTAAGAGATGATAGTTTGGTTTATTTTTGAAGACGTCACTTGGTAGTAGAGATGTATTAGCATAGTATAGCAGTTCTTATCATAAACCCTGTACTTTTCAGTATTGTCATTGGGGTGCGTTTCCCCTAGAGGCTAGAGCATTAGTGAGTCAACTGGATGGGGAGCCATAGGCTGCGAGAACTCATGGTTGCATGAACAATTGATGTGAACCTAAGTTTCCCCATTCATGATGCAGCTAGTGAGACATGTACCCACCATAATCTGTCTGTTTCTGATCAAAAGTGCGAAGTTTATAGTTACCACTGGTACCCAAGAATCAAAATTTCCGAATAGATCATTTTGTCTAGCTTATATAGCATATTTTATAGTATTTTAGCTAGTAATTTAAACAGCATTGTTTGCTTCGTCTATTTCCTTTCTTGGGCACTGAGTAAGAAAAAAAGAAGTGTGGTAATCATATATTTTCTTCCTTCCAGGTGAGGCAAGATTGGAAAATATGAAGCCATATGAGCCTTATGGTTGGTCATCTAGGCAGTCTCTTGCAGCTACTAATACCAGTAGCAACAGCCCTGCCGGAGGAAGAAAGAATGTTGTTGGTGGTAGATACAACCGAGTTGAACCTCAGACACCTGTATCAAAGACAGGTATCTGGATCATGTAAAGAAATTTGAATGTATTTTCTTCTCTCAAAGTTGCATAACAGTTTTCTTTTGCTTATTCATGATATAGTTTCTCCTGTTCATAAGACTCAAACACCAGTCAGTTCCTGCCGTTATGACAACTCTCTTGGTAACATTGAATTTTCAGATAATGTATACTTTACTTTTCTGGTAGCATCCTTCTTAGTTATATGTTCTTGTTCTTCAGGGTTGCTGACAAAAAAGTTCATACATCTAATTAAGGAAGCTGAAGATGGAGTTCTTGATTTAAACAAAGCAGCTGATATGCTAGGAGTTAGTTTTACGGCCATTAACTAAATGATAACCATTGTTATTTAACGTTACTGAATGTAATCACAACTTTCAGGTTCAAAAGCGTAGAATCTATGACATTACAAATGTATTGGAAGGTGTTGGGCTTATTGAAAAGAAACTGAAAAACAGAATACAGTGGAAGTAAGTTTTCTTTATATTCTCTTGCAGATTGCATTTAAAAATGCTTTCTTGAGTTTAAAACTTTTTGTAGGGGCTTAGATTCTGCAGGCTCAAGTAATATGACCAATGAAGCTGGAATATTCAAGGTAGTAGAGTTGCAAAATGGTTTAGCCCTTTCTGTTTATTTTACCTGACAAATATGCTGGCTATATTTGCATCATAGGCAGACATTGAAACCTTGCTTCTACAAGAGAGGAAGCTAGATGATTCTATCAGGTCTGCTATTAAAAACTTAATCGACATTTTTGTTTTTTCTGCTATGGCCCAGTAGACTGAAAGATGTGAAAATGCATTTAGAGAGGCGCGAGAACGATTGAGGATACTCAGTGAGGATGAAAATAATAAGCAGTATCCTCTATTATGTTTGAAATTTGAATTTCTAACTAGATTTGGCCTCTTTGCTCTATACATTCCTTAATCCTTCACGTGATGTAGATGGCTTTACGTTACAGAAGAAGACATAAAAAGCTTGCAATGTTTTCAGGTCAGATTTCATCCTACACGTATACATGAGCGAAAGAAATTTCTAAATACTCAAATCTGCTTTGGTTATGTATAGAATCAAACTCTGATTGCTATAAAGGCACCCCATGGAACCACTTTGGAAGTTCCTGATCCTAACGAGGTATTGTCAAGTGGGTGAATTTTAATATGAGAGATTATATTTCCTTTGCCTGGAATTGTTTTAAAGATGCCAAAATTGCTCGGAACATAGGCTGTCGACTATCCACAAAAGCGATACCAGATACTCCTGCAAAGTGCAACAGGACCCATAGATGTTTATCTAGTGAGGTGTGTATATCTTTGGATTCCGAAGTCATGCATCTTACAGAGTTTTCGTATATAACCGGTATCACTCATGAATATTTTTTGCAGCCAATTTGAAGAAAAGTTTGAGGAGGTGGCAAATGTTGAAACCATTCCTGTAGACACAGTTATGCAGGCTGCTTCTACTGAAACATTTGGCAGCACTGCAGTACAGATTCTTCCAGATTCCCATGTGACATCTGATTTACCTGAGACGCTTGACAATAGGGATTCCTTTTATTCTCAACTTGCGAGTCATCATCAAGACATTGGAGGAATTATGAGAATTCTTCCATCAGATGTTAATGTAAGTATTTGACTGCTGTCAAATATGCTAATTTTAGCACATATAATATTGGTTTTATGTCTATAGATTGCCTGCTCTCTTTCCTACAGGTGGATGCTGATTACTGGCTTCTTTCTGATGGCGGCGTTGGAATAACAGATATGTGGAGAAGTGATTGTATCCTTGAGAGCTATTTTTGGCACTTTCTGGTTGTTGTTCGTACATGTGCTGGTGCTGAATAGAGAATGTAGGACCTTGACTTGGTTTAGCTCCCAACTCTCATTGGGATGATGTTGTTAACCTTGTAGTAGATGAGTTTGAGATGGCGGGTGATGGAGGTGCTCATCCTCAAATTCCTTCCATACCAATGAATTCACATTTGTGACATCCGAGAGATGTGTACATTGCAATGCGATTACACGATTCAGGTTGGGATCATCATCTACCAAGGTTCATGTGTAACTTCTAGGAAGTTGTAATGACTTGAAATGGGATGGGTGCATAGTTATATAGTACGTGCTGAGAAGTTGTGAATCACCATCTCTGCCTGCCTATTGGTATTTTATGGTAAACCACATGTAATGAAGTTTGTGTATCATTGGAAGGCATCTTGTGCCAAGAACATGAAGCCTACATGGGCTGATTCATTCACAAAATAAGGGCTTTTCTTCAATGAAATGGCTTTCTTCCATGAATAATACATCTTGCATGTTTATATGTTACATTGCACTGTTGTAAGCTGTCTCACCCTTGCAATTATTCTGATTTAAAATGATATTCTCTACTTGCTTACATCCATTCTGTTGTATCATTGAAGGGCTGTGCCTATCCTCTAATGTCAAGGCACTTACCAATTCTGCCAATGGCCGGTATGAAATGGAGTGTATCAATTTATGATATCTTAGCTTTGATATTAGGATGGAAAGTACTTACATTCTTTTTCAGATGTGCTGAAAAGCCTTGTCTGTTAGTGCTTGTTGAGGGCCTCTTCTCAAGTTCTTCTGGACTAGGTTAACAAAAAGCTTGGATATGTGAAAGGCATTTGTGATTCTGTAGTAATATGGTCTTTTTCCTTTTGGTAACAATCCAATTCCATGGTGATCTTGAAGTGACTCTCCCTTATGACTCTTACATCCACAGATTATATAAGTGGGGCCCAAGAAAAGAGGTTAAATACCCACCACTTACATATGTTTTGTTAATATTTTAAGACCTTGCCACCACTAATGCCATTTGTGTGAAGAAAGTATATACAAAAGTTAATTCATACAATGCAGAATTATTAATGGCTTTCTAACTAGAAAGTATCCGTGCCAATATTAACCAAAGTATATTAATATGCTAATTATGATTTTACTTTTGGCCTTTCGGCTCATAGCCGATCCAGCTTCAGGCATTTAGCCAATATGGCTTTAAGCTTCCATGTTGAGCATGCCTTCTCAACACTCCCCCTCAAGCTCAAGTTGGGGGTTCTATTTGTTTGCACTGTTGGTTCGCCGCTCTGGCTCCTGCTAGCTCTCCTCTTGGCCCATGCATCTTGACCTGTTTGGTTGGCTTGTCTACGCCATTGGCTCTCTATTTGGCGCTTTTTGATCTGTCGGCGCACCGCATCAACATCGGCTTCAATTGTCCTCTCGCTTGCTCGACCTCTATTTGATTCGGCATGTCCAAATCATCCGGTTTATCTGAATCGACTGTCTCCCGCTCGGCTTTCTGCTCGGCTCGTTCTCCTCCGATCTCCCCTTATCAAGTGCAGCATGTCGAGCATTTTTGAGAAATGCTGCAACTTGTCTAGTCCTAGTGCCTTTGTGAAGATGTCAGCCATTTTCCAATCTGTTCGAACATATCATAGTTCGACTTCGTCGCTAACAATCGACAACGGTTCAGTTTGAGAGGGTCTAAACCGAACCGTTTCTTTTTTTAAAAACTTGTACCGAATCGAGAAACCATTAAATTGATTCGTTAAACATTTTTCAAACCGTTAAACCATTAAACTATAAAAACCGCGGTTTCGTGGTTCGGTTTCGGTTTTCAACATAGGTCAAAATTTTAATTTTTTAAAATTTATAATATTTCATTATTTAGAATTTTTAGAATTTTTAAGATGTTCCTAAAATGTGAGAATAAGGTGTAAAAACAAAATTTAAATTTTTTTAGAATTTTTTTTACATAAAATTAAAAACCGTTAAACTATTAAAACCACGGTTTTTGATTGTTGAAACCAAACAGAAACCGAACCAAACTTTTTAAGAAAACCTGAACTTGAACCGAACCAAACCGAACCATTGAAACCGTTAAGACGTTAAACTGCGGTTTCCCGGTTGCGAACCGTTGCTGATTGTTATTCATCGCTGAAGTCACGCTCGTGCACGAATGAAGTGATAATGCACTTTCTTGCAAGGGATCCGAGATCGCAACTATTGTGGCGCGTTTCCCTTTTAAGGATGCTCTTATCGAGTCGGGCTAATCGTTCTGGGTATTACGTCTATTTGCTTTGTGCACTTTGGGTCGATGCCTAGACCGAAACTATCAAACGGACCTAAGATCAGGCGAGACTACCTGTTGAGTTTAAGCATATCACTAAACGGAGGAAAAGAAGCTAACAAGGATTTCCTTGGTTGCGGCGATTGAACCGGAAAGAGCTCGTTGAGCAAGCAAGCTCAACTTGGGCCGGACTAGCTGAAGAAGCTGAGAACCGGATCGGATCGGACCGATCGGTTAGGCCCGGATTGGCTAAAGAAGCAAGGAGCTGGATCAGACGGAGACCAATCAGCGAGGCCAGATTTGGCTCCTCGGATCGGCGGCAACCAGAAGACCGTTGGATAGACATTTCGTGAGGGAATATTTGTGGGAGTTAGTGTAGGAGCTCATTTATGAGCATTGAAGTATATGTGAGTACTTTTGTCAGTCCTTTATGGACTTCATAAAAGTGCTCATTGAGCACATTATATGCACAGAACATAGCGTATTGTTTTGAATAGAGTTCTGGTTGCCTTGCTCTCTATCTCTCTCTCTTATCTCTCTCACCCTCACCTACTCTGTGTGTTCTATTTTGTGTATTCTATTTGCTACCTGACTGAGCTGGTTGTGGTTTGGTTTTAGCTTCCGCACAATACTTTCTACATGGTATTAGAGCGCGAGGGTTAGAACATCCTCTGCTGTTGGCAAGAACATTCAAACACAGAGCCAAGGAAGTTATTTTGTCGAAAAACAGAAGACAAATGGACAAAGGTATGGGAAGCTCACTTCCGACAGAGAAGCTCGACAGAAGCAACTACGCATCTCAGTCATACAAGATGCACTAGTACCTGCTTGGACATAGGTACTAGAGTTATGTCGAAGGAGCGAACGATGCAGCACTGGACACAACGCACGAGGACTTTCTAGTCTGTGAGCAGGCGGCAAGCAGAGCAATGTAGTGAGTCGCATCCAACGTTGGTGATCATCTACTCAGATATATTTGGGATGCCAAGATGCCCAAAGATGCTTGGACAAACCTAAAGAAGGTTTTTGCGGTAAGCACAATGACCAGGAACCTAGGACTCTGCCAAAAGCTCAACAATGCCTGACAAAAAGATCTATCTGTGGCCGATTATATGGCCTGAATCAAGGATATTTGCGACTCTGTTGCCTCCATCAACGTGACCGTCGAGGAGGAAATGGTGCAGGTCTGTGTCGATGGTCGGATCATTCCGAATGACTATCTGCATGAGAGAGAAGTTCCCGTCGTTTTTTGATTTACAATAAATGCTCCTTGTAGAGGAGAACCACACAGGTGCGTCCACGAGGGAGCACTCCGACCTCAAGATGCTATACACGGAGGAGCATAGGCCACATAGTCGTGGTGTACAAGGAAGGCTGGCATGCAATGGAGGGGCCGACAAGAGCAAAATCGAAGGCAAAATCGTACCGTCGACAACAATTCCAGACCCTCCACGAGTAGGGGGAGTCGAGGGTTTAGGGTTTAGGGTTTAGACACATGTACCCTATATTGGTACTGGTGAATGCACCACCATCCACCCCCATACCTCCACTTATGGGACAATCAAAGCCCCACCCAACGACACACCCCATCTGCGCCTACAACAACTACGTTTTTGAATAAGCCTCCAAATGACACCATCTACTACACCCCATCCTACTATCCAAAAACAATACCTCAAAGGCTCCCAAACACTCGTCAAAGACCTAGCACACCACACTTTTCCCAAATCTTGCACACTCTTTTCTTTTGATATAGTACAATTATATCCTAGCATACCTACCATGGAAGGTTTATTAGTTAAAAAAATCCATCGCACATCACTTTCCACCACACAAAACCGAGATCATTATGAATGTCAGAGAGCTTATACTTAGGAATAATTACTTCTCCTTTAATAACACTTTTTGGTTACAAATTAAAGGCACCGCAATGGGCAACAATTTTCCCATTGTTTACGCTTGTTTGTTTCTTTCGCAGCTAGAAGAGGATAACCAAGCTTTCCAAACACTGTAACTACTCTACTACAAGCGCTACATTGACGATGCCATAGGAGTTTGGGAAGGTGCCCCCGACACACTCCACACCTTCTTGCACCAATACGACGTGCCTCTACAATAGCACATTCGTATTGAACCAACAACCTCACCCAAAGAGATCGCCATCTTGGACGTCGTTTTCTTCAAAGGCCCATAGTTTAAAGAATTCGGCATCCTCGACACCGCGTGCCACCAAAAACCTCTCAATGCCTACATGTACCTCCCGTGGAAATCCTCACACCCCATAGCACACAAAAAGGGCTTTACCACGGGAGAGCTAAAACGGTATGCTATATAGGAGAGCTTGAAAACAATTTCATGGAATTACGTAAAAAGTTCTACGATTGTTTAAGAGCTAGGGGCCACCCTTCGAATTTCCTACTCAAATGCTTCTTGACTGTCCCATACTCCTTACGAACCCAACTACTCTCCAACAAATCTAACAACAAAAAACCTCCACCCGTAGTATTAAATCTTTGTTATTCCCCATGTATCAAAAAACTCCAAATCGGTGCACTTGTGAGAGGCAAACTTAAAACCCTTCTAGGACAACCTCAATATACGTCCCTTACATCCCCTTTCACATTTTGGCCAAATGATAAAAAACTAAGAAACGACTTAGTACACTCATCCTTTCCCCCCACCTAAAGTTTTGTATACACTATGACACCCTTCTTTTTTATATATACCTTCCACCCTCATATGTCCCACCTAATTTTTTTTAATGATTTTTTAAGATTTCTTATGAATCTTTGTTAACGATTTTTATTGTTTTAATTATATTCGAATCCCCAAACCCTAATCCACATCCTCTCTCCCCGTTGTAACTCTTTGTCTAAACCTCATATTTTAATTTGCTTCTAATTTGGTTTTATTAAAGTTTTTAATCACACAATATTTAACTAGGCCTTAAGTTGTTCAAACACTGTTGAGAGATCAAGCTCAACTAGGGTTAGTTAGTCAACCATGTAACTTCGTAGTTACCTAGATAGAATCTAGTTACAAGTGTTGACTATAACGCCTTAAATAGGACCTTGTACTTAAGTAGGATATTCTAGATCCTCCACACAAGGTCATTTAATGTAGGACTTACACGGTTGTACCTATATTCTCGTCACACATGTGCACCCTTGCACATGAGATCTATATATACCTCATTGATGGTATTTTTGTATTTGATGATGATGATGATAATGCTAAGTTAATATAGAGTTAATCATCCCCCATCTTGTGTTGCTCATAAGTGCACTTCTCTCTCTCTCTCTCTCTCTTCCTCTCACACACATACACACACATATCACTTAATCTTCCGCTTAACTTAATCACATAATTAGGTACTAATTAACCCTTGCTTAATTACCTAATTCTTAACATGGTATCAGAGCGCGTGGTTTAGAAAATCCACTAAGCCCACCCAACTTCGTGATTGTGTGTTCGGGATGCCTATGACAAAATCTGGCTATCAGCTACTGTAGTGCCGCTACGTAACACGTGTACGTGACCGAAGGAAGGAAAGTAAAAAGGGAAGACATGACAATCAACATGAACACACAAATGGGTAGCTCGCTCCCTAGTGAAAAGCTAGACCGAAACAATTATTCATCTTGGGAGTACAAGATGAACCAATACCTTGTTGTCCAAGGGTATTAGAGCTACATCAACGACACTCAAGAAAATCGACCTGACCAAAAGAACGCCGACTACTCAACATGGAAGCAAGCGGCTAGTCGAGTCATGTATTGCTTGGCAACATGTGTCCACGACCACATGCTTAGCCACATTCGAGATACCAAGAAGCCTAAAGAAGTGTGGACGAACTCTATGACAACACGACCACCCGAAAGCTTCAACTCCGACAAGAGTTAAACAACATTTGGCAAAAAGATATGTCCGTGTCGGACTACACAACCAAGATCAAGAGCATTTGCGACTCGCTTGGCTCCATCGATATAATCATCGATGAAGACGAGATGGTTCAAGTATGCTTGGGCGGCCTCACACAACGATTCGACTCATTGAGGACGACAATCTTGGTGAGGGAAATCCCTCCTTCGTTCTTCGACCTTCAATCAATGCTATTGGTTGAAGAGAAGCACGTCCAAACCAAAACCAAGACATTGGAAGGACAAATGTTCTTCTCGAGTTCGGATGGTGTCCGAGAACGAAGTTGAAGTGGTAGAAGAGGTCAATTCGGCCCTTCACACGAAAGGAACTCAAACCGTCACGAAAGCCATCGAGGAACCTTCGGAAGAAGGGGGAGCTTCCATGCCGAACAAGGTTGGCAAATGAGGCCCGCAACTTGCAACTATTGCGGAAAGATCGGCCATTGTGAAAAGGAGTGTCGGAGAAAGAGAAGCGAGTCGGCTTCGACAAGCTGACAACTTAGGAATTACACCACCAACTCCGAATACAACGACTATGGCAGACAATTTGTAATGAGGCATAGAGCGAGCTCTATGACAGCTTCTGACTCCACGAGCACCTCCAACTCGGAAGACGTGTGGTTCGTCGATTCCGGGGCCTCATATCACATGACATCCCACGAAGAGTGGTTCAGTGATCTGCGCACGCTCGATCGACCCGACGTCATAGAGATGGCTGGCGACACCACACATCCCATACGACACATCGGCAATGTCCCATTTGGGAAAGAAGGCGAGCAAACTTGCATCAAAAATGGCTTGCACGTGCCCACAATAACGAATAATTTGGTTTCGGTCGGCCAAATCGTGGAGCAAGTATGCAAGTCCGCTTCAACAACGAAGGTTGTCTCATCAAGAAAGATGGCTGACTCATAGCCAAGGGATGGAGAGACGACCGCATGTTCATCCTCAATTCGAACAAGGTGAAATTGGCCATGTATGCCAAAGGTTTCAAAACCGAGACAAGCATCAAGTTGTGACACAAGAGAATCGGCCACATAAACCTCCAACGGCTTCAAGTGATGCAAACCAAGGGAGTCGTCATCGGACTTTTGACATTTGAGTCGAAACGAGATGACCGAGTATGCGAAGCATGTCAACTCGGCAAACAACATCGACTCCCATTCCCGAAGGAGAGCTACACAAGCAAATCCCTCCTCGACGTCATACATTCGGATGTATGGGGACCGGCTCAAACGCCAATGATCGGCAGATGCCGATACTACGTCACCTTCATCGACGACCAGTCACGCTACACGTGGATCTTCCCGATGAAGAAGAAAGGTGAAGTGTTCTCCCATTTCCAAAAGCTCAGCACATTCGATGCCTACGATCGGACGGAGGAAATGAGTACTTCTCTGATGAATTCACCTCCTACCTGCAAAGTGAAGGCATTCGGAGAGAATTCTCGTGCTGACATAAATGGAGTCGACGAAAGGAAGAATCGGCAAATACTCGAGGTAGCATGCGCCATGATGCATGAGAAGCACATGCCGAATTTCTATAGGGCTGAAGCGGCATCCTCGACCGTCTATCTCATGAACCGGTGCACCATTAATGGAGTGAATGAGCTAACTCCATATGAGCTCCTCGTCGGAAGGAAACCGATCTTGTCACACCTCAAGGTGTTCGGAAGCATTGCGAATGTACACATTGCTCAATCATTGGAATCGAAGCTAATGAGAGACTCTATAATATCGAATAGAAAAATCATGTTTTTGATACTTAGGTCGAGAGACATGAAGAAAGAAGAAAAGATGAGGAGGGCGTAGACAAGAGCGCGTGGGTAAATGAAAATGTTGATAGTTGGCTCGTGTTGTATCGGATTTTTGTGTTCAAACATGCGATTTGAAGCTAACGAAACTAGATGTGATATGGTACTGATAAATAATGATTTTGAATATCAAGGAGAGGGACATGAATAAAGAAGCAAGGTTGAGGAGGGCGTGGACAAGAGCACCTATGTAAATAAAAATGTTCATACTTGACCTGTGTGATATTAGATTTATGTGTTCAAACATGCGATTCGAAGCTAACGAAGCTAGCTGTGATATGGTACTGAAAAATAATAATTTTGAAACTCAAGGCAAGAGAAATGAAGAAAAAAGCAAACTTGAGGAGGGCGTAGACAAGAGGGCGTGAGTAAATGAAAATGTTCATTGCTGTCTCGTGTCATATCGGATTTTAGTGTTCAAACATGCGAATCGAAGCTAATGACACACTGCAGAATATGCAATTGATAAGTCTAGTTTTTGAAACTCAGCTCAAGAGAAATGAAGAAAAATGCAAACTTGAGGATGGCATAGACAAGAGCGTGTGAGTAAATGAAAATGTTTATACCTGGCTCGTGTCATATCGGAATTTAATATTCAAACATGCGAATCGAAGCTAATGACACACTCTATAATATGGAATATAAAAATCATGATTTTGAAACTCAGGTCAAGAGTCATGAAAAAAGAAGAAAAGTTGAGGATGGCGTAGACAAGAGCGCGTGGGTAAATGAAAATGTTCATAGTTGGGTGTGGTTCAGTGATCTGCGCACGCTCGATCGACCTGACGTCATAGAGATGGGCGTCGACACAAATGGAGTCGACGAAAGGAAGAATCGGCAAATACTCGAGGTAGCATGCGCCATGATGCATGAGAAGCACATACCGAATTTCTATAGGGCTGAAGCGGCATCCACGACCGTCTATCTCATGAACCGGTGCACCACTAATGGAGTGAATGAGCTAACTCCATACGAGCTCCTCGTAGGAAGGAAGCCGATCCTATCGCACCTCAAGGTGTTCGAAAGCATTGCGAATGTACTCATCCCGAATGAAAAACGATAGAAGCCCGACGCGACGTCGGAGGAATGTATCCTCATAGGATACTCGTCCGAGAAGAAGGCATACAAGTGCTATAACCCTTCAACATGAGCGGTTAGAGTGAGTCGAGACATAGTCTTTGACGAATCGGCATCTTGGTATAAACCCAATTTGGCTCCACCCGACTTGACTAAGGAAGAGTTGGACATCAACTCGAAGGATGATATTCAGCCAAGCCCTTCACCAAAGCACCATCCAAGCTTTACCGAGCTAAGTGGACCACACGAGCCTCACATGAACCAAAAAGCTCAAAGCGTCCTCATATGATATCGGATTTCAGAGTTCAAATACTTGCATCGAAGCCACCAAAGTATGCTATCAAATGAGGTATTAAAATCTAAGTTTTGAAATTTAGGAGAAGCGACATGAATTAAAGAATAAAGTTGTGGTAGAAGTCATGCACGGGGCTCAATTACTTGATTCGAAGCCAACGAAGTGGGCTATCACATGACCTAACAAAATCAAAGTTTTGAAGTTTAGGCAAAGAGACATGATGGAAAAAGTAAAATTGTGGTAGAAGTCATGTAGGGCCAGAGAAGAGCGCCCACATAAATCAAAAACCTCATAGCATCCTCATATGATATCGGATTTCTGAGTTCAAATACTTGAACCGAAAGGAATGAAGCATGCTATCATATGACCTAGGAAAATCTAAGTTTTGAAATTTCTACCAAGATACATGACGGAGAAATTAACGTTGTGGTAGAAGTCATGTAGGGGCAAACAAGAGCGCCCACATGAATAAAAAAACTCATAGCGTCTACATATGATATCGGATTTCCGAGTTCAAATACTTGAATCGAAGCCAACAAAGTTGGCTATCACATGACCTAACAAAATCTAAGGTTTGGAATTGAGGACAAGAGACATGATAGAAAAAGTAATGTTGTGGTAGAAGTCATGTAGGGCCAAACAAGAACACCCACATGAACCAAAAAGCTCATAGCGTCCACATATGATATCGAATTTCTGAGTTCAAATACTTGAATCGAAGCCAACAAAGTGGCCTATGATATGACCTCAGAAAATCTAAGTTTTGAAATTCAGGCCAAGAGAAATATTTGAAAAAATAAAGTTGTGGTAGAAGCCATCTACGGGCAAATAAGAGCGCCCACATGAATAAAAAAGCTAATAGCTTCCATGTCCATATCGGATTTTGTTAGTTCAAATACTTGAATCGAACCCAATGAAGTGGCCTATCATATGACCTATCATATGACCTAAGACATGATGGGAAAAGTAAAGTTGTCGTAGACGTCATGCAGGGGTAAACAAGAGAGCCCACATGAATCAAAAACATCATAGCGTCCTCATATCATATATGATTTCCGAGTTCAAATACTTGAATCGAAACCAACGAAGCGGGCTATCACATGACATAAGAAAATTTAAGTTTTTAAATTCAGGGCAAGAGATATGATGGAAAAACTAACGTTGTGGTAGAAGTCATGTAGGGCCAAACAAGATCGCCCACATGAACTAAAAAGCTCATAGTGTCCACATATAATATCGCATTTCCTAGTTTAATTAGTTGATTTGAAGCCAACGAAGTAGGCTATCACATGACCTAAGAAAATCTACGTTTTGACGTTTGGCAAAGAGACATGATGGGAAAAAAAATTTGTGGTAGAAGTCATGTTGGGCCAAAGAAGAGTACCCACATAAATAAAAAAACTCATATCATCCTGATATGATATCGGATTTCCGAGTTCAAATACTTGAACCGAAGGCAATGAAGTATGCTATCATATGACCTAGGAAAATCTATGTTTTGAAATTTCTACCAAGATATATGACGGAGAAATTAACGTTGTGGTAGAAGTCATGTAGGGGCAAACAAGAGCGCCCACATGAATCAAAAAACTCATAGCGTCTACATATGATATCAGATTTCCAAGTTCAAATACTTGAATCAAAGCCAACGTAGTTGGCTATCACATGACCTAACAAAATCTGAGGTTTGGAATTGAGGACAAGAGACATGATGGAAAAAGTAATGTTTTGGTAGAAGTCATGTAGGGCCAAACAAGAGCGCCCACATGAACAATGAAGCTCATAGCGTCCACATATGATATGGGATTTCGGAGTTCAAATACACGAATCGAAGCCAACGAAGTAGCCTATCATATGAGCTAAGAAAATCTAAGTTTTTAAATTCAGGCCAAGAGGTATGACAGAAAAAGTAACATTGTGGTAAAAGTCATATAGGGCTAAACAATATCGCCCACATGAACCAAAAAGCTCAAAGCGTCCACATATGATCTCGGATTTCTGCCAAGAGCGCCCACATGCGAATCGAAGCTAATGACAAACTCTATAATATGGAATTGAAAAATCATGATTTTGAAGGTCAGGTCAAGACACATGAAGAAAAAAGCACAGTTGAGGAGGGCGTAGACAAGAGTGCGTGAGTAAATGAAAATGTTCATACCTGGCTCGTGTCATATCGAATTTTAGTGTTCAAACATGCGAATCAAAGCTAATGACACAATCTATAAATGGAATTGAAAAATCATGATTTTCAAACTCAGGTCAAGAGAAATGGAAAAAAATGCAAACTTGAGGATGGTGAATTGAAGCTCACTACACACTCTATAATATTGAATATAAAAATCATGATTTTGAAACTCAGGTCGAAAGACATGAAGAAAAAAGCAAAGTTAAGGAGGGCGTAGACAAGAGCGCGTGAGTAAATGAAAATGTTCATATCTGGCTCGTGTCATATCGGATTTTAGTGTTCAAACATGGAAATTGAAGCTAATGACACACTCGATAATATGGAATTGAAAAATCATGATTTTGTCACTAAGGTAAAAAGATGTGAAGAAAAAAGCAATGTTGAGGATGGCGTAGACAAGAGCGTGTGAGTAAATGAAAATGTTCATACCTGGCGCGTGTCATATCGGATTTTTGTGTTCAAACATGCGAATCCATGCTAATGACACACTCTATAATATGGAATGGAAAAATCATGATTTTGAAGGTCAGGTTGAGAGACATGAAGAAAAAAGAAAAGTTGAGGAGGGCGTAGACGAGAGCGCGTGAGTAAATGAAAATGTTCATACCTGGCTCATATCGGATTTTTGTGTTCAAATATGCGAATCGAAGCTAACAACCCTAACTATGATATGGAATTGAACAATCAAGATTTTGAAACTCAGGTCGAGAGACATGAAGAAAATAGCACGTGAGTAAATGAAAATGTTCATACCTGGCTCCTATGATATCGGTTTTTGTGTTCAAGCATTCGGATAAGACCGAAAAACGCTAGCTATGATATGGAATTGAAAAATCAAGATTTTGAAACTCAGGTCAAGAGACATGACCAAAATAGCAAACTTGAGGTGGAAGTGGAGAAGAGCCCGTTAGTAAATGAAAATGTTCATACCTAGCTCGTGTGATATCGGATTTTTGTGGTCAAACATGCCAATCGAAGCTAACAACGCTAGGTATGATATTGAATTAGAAAATGAAGATTTTGAAACTCAGGTCGAGAGACATGACAAAAATAGCAAACTTGATGAGGGAGTGGAGAAGAGCCCGTTAGTAAATGGAAATGTTCATACCTGGTTTGTGTGATATCGGATTTTTGTGTTCAAACATGCGAATCAAAGCTAACAACGTTAGCTATTATATTGAATTGAAAAATAAAAATTTTGAAACTCAGGTGGAGAGACATGACGAAAATAGCAAACTTGAGGAAGGAATGGTAAAGAGTGTGTTAGTAAATGAAAATGTTCATACCTGGCTCGTATGATATCGGATTTTATTGTTAAAACATGTGAATCGAAGCTAACAATGCTAGCTATGATATGCAATTAAAAAATCAAGATTTTGAAACTCAGGTCGAGAGACAAAAAGAAAAAAGCAAACTTGAGGACGGTATAAACAAGAGCACATGAGTAAATGAAAATGTTCATACCTGGCTCGTATGATATCGGATTTTTGTGTTCAATCATTTGGATCAAACCGAAAAACGCTAACTATGATATAGAATTAAAAAATAAGAATTTTGAAACTCGGGTCGAGAGACATGACGAAAATAGCAAATTTGACGAGGGAGTGGAGAAGAGCCCGTTAGTAAATTAAAATGTTCATACCTGGCTCGTGTGATATCGGATTTTTGTGGTCAAACATGCGAATCGAAACTAACAATGCTAGCTATGATATTGAATTGAATAATCAAAATTTTTAAACTAAGGTCGAGAGACATGACGAAAATAGCAAACTTGAGGGAGGAGTGAAACTGAGCCCGTTAGTAAAGGAAAATGTTCATACCTGGCTCGTGTGATATCGGATTTTTGTGTTCAAACATGTGAATCTAAGCTAACAATGCTAGCTATGATATGAAATTAAAAATCAAGATTTTAAAACTCAGGTCGAGAGACATGACAGTAATAGCAAACTTGAGGAGGTCGTAGACAAGAGCCCGTTAGTAAATGAAAATATTCATACCTGGCTCGTGTGATATCGGATTTTTGTGTTCAAACATGCAAATCGAAGCTAACAACGCTAGCTATGATATGCAATTAAATAATCAAGATTTCGAAACTCAAGTAGAGAGACATGACGAAAATAGCAAACTTGAGGAGGGTGTGGAAAAGAGTCCGTTCGTAAATGAAAATGTTCATACTTGGTTCGTGTGATATCGGATTTTTGTGTTCAAACATGCGAATCGAAGCTAACAACGCTAGCTATGATATGGAGTTGAAAGTCAAAATTTTGAAACTCAGGTCGAGAGACACGAACAAAAAAGAAAACTTGAGTAGGGTGTAGACAAAAGCACGTGAGCAAATGAAAATGTTCATACCTGGCTCGTGTGATATCGGATTTTTGTGTTCAAACATGTGAATCGAAGCTAACAACACTAGCTAGGATATGCAATGGAAAAATCAATATTTTGAAACTCAGGTCTAGAGACAGGCAGAAAATAGCAAACTCTAGGACAAAAGCCTGTGAGTAAATGAAAATGTTTATACCCGGCTCGTCTGATATCAGATTGTTGTGTTCAAACATGCGTATCAAAGCTAACAACGCTAGCTTTGATATGGAATTGAAAAATGAAGATTTGGAAACTCAGGTGAATATACAAAAAGAAAATAGCAAACTTGAGGATGGTGTAGACTAGAGCGCGTGAGTAAATGAAAATGTTCATACCTGGCTTGTGTGATATCGGATTTTTGTGTTCAAGCATTCGAATTGAACCGAAAAACGCTAGCTATGGTATGGATTTGGAAAATCGAGATTTTGAAACTCAGATCGAGAGACATGACGAAAATAGAAAACTTGAGGAGGGATTGGAGAAGAGCCCATTAGTAAATGAAAATGTTCATACCTGGCTCGTGTGATATCGGATTGTTGTGTTCAAGCATTCGGATCGAACCGAAAAACGCTAGCTATGATATGGAATTAAAAAATCTAGATTTTGAAACTAAGGTCGAGAGACATGAAGAAAATAGCAAACTTGAGAAGGTCGTAGACAAGAGTTGGTTAGTAAATGAAAATGTTCATACCTGGCTCATGTGATATCGGATTTTTGTTTTTATTGTCAACTGTTAGGTCGTTACAAGGAGTTCGAGCGACGTAGTAATAGGGTAGATAATCTAATAGGAAGAAAATAGATTGTGAGTACTACGGGGAGAGAGAGAGAGAGAGAGAGAGAGAGAGAGAGAGAGAGAGAGAGAGAGACTCAAGAAAATATCATTAGAATGAAAAGAAAGACCTTATGCAGCAAACTAGTTTCGCTCAAGAATGAGCTCATCAGTTCAAAGGTCTATTACAAGATGGGTGTAGCTTTATATAAGGTGGGGGAGGTGGGAGAGGGAGAGGGAGAGAGGAGAAATAAGAGTTAGTGATGGGAGAGAGATGAAGGGGGTAATGGTAGGCAGTTGAATGATACAAAGTAAGTGGTGGTGGGCTAATAAGAGTGGAGGGTTATAAGTATGTGTATGCTAAGTAATAAGTGGGGGTGGGCTATGAAAAGTGGGAGATTATGGTAAGTAATAAGTGGGGGTGTGTTATGCATAAGTGGGGGGTTATAAGTAAGTAAATGTGTAGTGTTAAGTAAGAGATTTTGGGGATGACCTTTTATATTTAGTTTTGACCGAAAAAGAGTGAATGGACTTGGACTTAGTCCAACACACAAGAGGTCTAGGTATCTGAGATAGTTTGGGATCTAAGAGTAAATCCTCGTGGAGGTTTTTTAGCATGTCGTGAATTCCCATCTTAGGGGTATCTCGTGTATATCTAAGTTTGAAGATAACGGGTAGAAGAGTACTTTTGGGTTTCCTACTATATATTAGTGATTTCCTAACCCTAAAGGGGTCATTTTTATAATTCTCTTTTATGAAAGAAGGGGGATTTCCTCTCGTAATTAGTCTAGTAAAAAATAGTTTTTTCATTCGACGGAAACCTAAAGGAGTGCTTTCTCTAATTAGGTATCGTTTTAGTTCATTAATAATAAAATGTCTTTTTAAATGAAGGGGGTGTTCTGACGAGAACGGGAGATATTGGTAAGCATTTTGGGGCTTTTGGTAGCAATTAAAGGAGAATTTTGAGTTTTCTAGGTTAATCCATAAGTCTAGGAAGGGTAATCTAGAGGGGGAAGTGGTGATGGTAAGTTTGATACAATTATTAGTAGAGGTATTATAGAATTGAAGGTAATTTTCTAACTCGAGTTTAGTACCCGTCCATATTCCGAAAGCGTCATCTATATATCTAGTGAAAAAGCAAAGATTTGGGTGTGGTGGTTGCGAATTCTCTAAGTGAGCTAAGAAAAGGCAAGCACATACTACGGAAAAATTACTACCCATGGCTATACCCTTTACTTGTTGATAAATTACGTCTTCAAAAGAGAGAAAGTGATATTCTAATGTGAGTGCGCTAAGTGTATAAATAAGGTTAGTTTTAGAAGTCGAAAAATGGGGGGTAATGATTTTTCGTAAGGCTTCTAGACCTAGCTTAGGGGGAATGCTAGGATATAAGGATTCAACATCAAAGGTAAAGATAAAGCTATTAGGGGTTGGTTTAAGATGTTCTAGAGTTTGGATAAGGGAGTGTGAGTCTTTCAAATATTGTTTTTGAAGGAGAAGGATTGGCATGAGTTGGTGGTGAAGCCATTTAGACGTCTGTTAAAAAAGAGAGTTATTATATGAACAAATAGGTCTAAAACCCATTGGGTTCTTGTGGAGTTTGGGGAGGAAGTAGAGATTGCATACTTGGTATCCTATTGAGGGCTTATGTAGTATGTAGTTGGCTTCTATGGTGGATAAGGTACCTAGATGGTTGTTAACAATCTTTTTAAGTCTATATGATAACTCTTCAAGTGGATAGTGGGAAACTACTCTATAGGTATTAGAATCGGAAAGGTGTTCTACAACTTTGTTATAGTATGTGTCTTTGTTAAGAACACAAACTCCAACGTTTTTATCCGCGGGTAAAATTATGATTCTATTGTTATTTCTAAGAGATCGTAAGGCTTGTAATAAGTGGAGTGGTATCCTAGTGGGTTTTAATTTGAGTGTATGAAGTGTATTACTAAAGAGAGTTTGATGTTTAACTATAATGTTTTCTAGGGGTATGTATTTAGTAGGGGGTTGCCAACTAGGGTTAGGTAGTTTAAAGGGATTTAGGGGGGAATTATCCTCATCTTTGAAAAAGTGTTTAAGTCGGAGGGTCCTACTAAGGCTATCAAATTCTTTAAGTTGGATAAGAGGTGGAGGTGGGGAAGATGGGAGGATGTGTTTCAAACCTAGGTTGAGGAGTTGTGTCTCGTGTTTGGAGAGGGTATAATCAGAGTGATTGTGTATCCTACTACTAATTACAGGTTTCTTAAGGAGGGGAGTCCAAAATTTGGTTCATGGTTTTTTAGTATTTGACTTTTTAGTGTGTGATTTAGTGTAAGGGGAGAAGGGGAAATGAAAGTTTGTTCTACCTAGCCACATGTAGGTATCACAAGTTAAGGGGGG
This sequence comes from Azolla caroliniana, assembly GCF_043228905.1. NCBI lineage: Eukaryota > Viridiplantae > Streptophyta > Polypodiopsida > Salviniales > Salviniaceae > Azolla > Azolla caroliniana. Next base: position 22,401,971 of record NW_028230443.1, read on the forward strand.
CCTATCTAGTATGTAAAAGAGACGCTTACAAGGGTGCAAGGCGTGCTTAAAACGTTTACTAATTCGTTTAGCACGCCTCGCTACCCGTTTTTTGGTCTACATGTAGATGACCGAGTTTTAGTTTGGGGGTGAGGTAGGGGTTTGTAAGAGCTATGGGGGTTTGATTTATTATATGGGTGTGTGGTAGGGGCAAACGAGTTAGAATTAGGAAAAAGGGGAGGGGTATTATATGTAAATAGGGAGGGGTTATTTTTCAAATTATGTGAGAAAAAGGGGGGGGGGTGCATGTGTGGAATTATTATGAAAGGAGAGGGAGTGTGTAAAGATATTAGGGGGGGAGGGGGCTGTGTTAGAAATAGGGGGAGGGGTAAGACCAGAATTATACAAAGTGTTGGGGGGAAAATATGGATGGGGGTCATTACAAAAAGGGGGAAGGGGGTTAGGTTGGGGAATATTAGAAAGTAATGGAGGGGTATACAAGGAATTTGCAGAAAATGTGGGAGGGTTTTGAGAGTGAAAGGGGTGTGGGTGTAGTGGCCATGAATAAGGAAAGGGGAATGGGTTATGCTGCTTTATTGTAGGAGGAGGGAAAGAAAATTGAGGGGCAAAGGAGGAGGGATGAGAGGCTTTGAGGGGCTCAGTATACAGAGGAGGGCTAGAGAGCAAGGGGGGAAGGTGAGAATGGGGGAGGTCGACGCCTCTATAGTCGACTGTACGCGCCGAGTCGAGAACACCGCCGCCCGTCTTTAGCTTTAATCCATCGTGTTGTTGGTGGTTGTGTAGGGCCGACGAGAAACCAACAGGTGCGGCCGATGAGTGGAAAGTATGGATCAAAGATGGGGGTACTCTGTGTGAGCTGTGTGGCCAAGGTAGCGTATGATGGTTGATGTCACCGCCGCCGCCGCCACCGACGCCGCCGCCATCGTTGCCGTAGCCGTATCGAAGTGTACAACACTAGCTATGATATGGAATTGAAAAATCAATATTTTGAAACTCAGGTCGAGAAACATGAAGAAAATAGCAAACTTGAGGAGGGAGTGGACAAGAGCCCGTGAGTAAATGAAAATGTTCATACCTAGCTCGTGTGATATCAGGTTGTTGTGTTCAAACATGGGTAGAGAAGCTAACAACGCTAGCTATGATATGGAATTGAGAAATCAATATTTTGAAACTCAGGTCAATATACAAAAAGAAAATAGCAAACTTAAGGACAGTGTAGACAAGAGCGCGTAGGTAAATGAAAATGGTCATACCTCGCTCGTGTGATATCAGATTTTTGTGTTCAAGCATTCGAATCGAACAGAAAAACGCTACCTTTGAGAGGGATTTGAAAAATCGAGATTTTGACTCTCAGGTCGAGAGACATGACGAAAATAGCAAACTTGAGGAGGGATTGGAGAAGAGCCGGTTAGTAAATGAAAATGTTCATACCTGGCTCATGTGATATCAGATTTTTGTGTTCAAACCTGCGAATCGAAGATAACAACACTAGCTATGATATGGAATTAAAAAGGGAATATTTTGAAACTCAGCTCGAGAGACAAGCAGAAAATAGCAAACTTGAGGAAGGAGTGGACAAGAGCCCATGAGTAAATGAAAATGTTCATTCCTGGCTCGTGTGATATCAGATTGTTATGTTCAAACATGCGTATCGAAGCTAACAACGCTGGCTATGATATGGAATTGAAAAATCAAGATTTTGAAACTCAGGTCAATATACAAAAAGAAAATAGAAAACTTGAGGACGGTTTACACAAGAGCGCGTGAGTAAATGAAAATGTTCATACCTGGCTCGTGTGATATCGGATTTTTGTGCTCAAGCATTCGTATCAAACCGAAACACGCTAGCTATGATATGGATTTGAAAAATCGAGATTTTGACACTCAGGTCGAGAGACATGACGAAAATAGCAAACTTGAGGAGGGATTGGAGAAGAGCCCGTTAGTAAATGAAAATGTTCATACCTAGCTCGTGTGATATCAGATTTTTGTGTTCAAACATGCAAATCGAAGCTAACAACACTAGCTAAGATATGGAATTGTAAAATCAATATTTTGAAAACTCAGGTCGAGAGACAAGAAGAAAATAGCAAACTTGAGGAGGGAGTGGACAAGAGCCCCTGAGTAAATGAAAATGTTCATACTTGGCTCGTGTGATATTAGATTGTTGTGTTCAAACATGTGTATCGAAGCTAACAACGCTAGCTATGATATGGAATTGAAAAATTAAGATTTTGAAACTCAGGTCGAGAGACATGAAGAAAATAGCAAACTTGAGGACGGTGTAGTCAAGAGCGCCTGAGTAAATGAAAATGTTCATACATGGCTCGTGTGATATCGGATTTTTGTGTTCAAGCATTTGAAACGAACCGAAAAACGCTAGCTATGATATGGATTTGAAAAATCGAGATTTTGAAACTCAGGTCGAGAGACATGAAGAAAATAGCAAACTTCAGGATGGATTGGAGAAGAGCCCATTAGTAAATGAAAATGTATATACCTGGCTCGTGTGATATCGGATTTTTGTGGTCAAACATACCAATCGAAGCTAACAACGCTAGGTATGATATTGAATTAGAAAATGAAGATTTTGAAGCTTAGGTCGAGAGACATGATGAAAATAGCAAACTTGACGAGGGAGTGGAGAAGAGCTCGTTAGTAAATGGAAATGTTCATACCTGGTTCGTGTGATATCGGATTTTTGTGTTCAAACATGCGAATCGAAGCTAACGACGTTAGCTAAAATATTGAATTGAAAAATAAAAATTTTGAAACTCAGCTGGAGAGACATGACGAAAATAGCAAACTTGAGGAAGGAATGGAAAAGAGCCTGTTAGTAAATGAAAATGTTCACACCTGGCTCGTGTGATATCGGATTTTTGAGTTAAAACATGTGAATCGAAGGTAACAATGGTAGCTATGATATGCAATTAAAAAATCAAGATTTTCAAACTCAGGTCGAGAGATAAAAAGAAAAAAGCAAACTTGAGGACAGTGTAGACAAGAGCTCGTGAGTAAATTAAAATGTTCATACCTGGCTCCTGTGATCCCGGATTATTGTGTTCAAAGATTCGAATCGAAGATAACAACAGTAGCTATGATATGGATTTAAAAAATCAAGACTTTGAAACTCAGGTCGAGAGACATGAAGAAATTAGTAAATTAGAGGAGGGAGTTGAGAAGAGCTCGTGAGTAAATTAAAATGTTCATATCTGGCTCCTGTGATCCCGGATTATTGTGTTCAAAGATTGAAATCGAAGCTAACAACAGTAGCTATGATATGGAATTAAAAAATCAAGATTTCAAAACTGGGGTCGAGAGACATGAAGAAATTAATAAATTAGAGGAGGGAGTGGAGAAGAGCTCGTGAGTAAATTAAAATGTTCATACCTGGCTCGTGTGATATCGGATTTTTGTGTTCAAAGATGCGAATCAAAGCTAACAACGCTAGCTATGATATGGAATTAGAAAATCAAGATTTTGAAACTCAGGTCGAGAGACATGAAGAAATTACCAAATTAGAGGAGGGAGTTGAGAAAAGCTTGTGAGTAAATTAAAATGTTCATAACTGGCTCGTGTGATATTGGATTTTAGTGTTCAAACATGCGAATCGAAGCTAACAACGCTAGCTATGATATGGAATTAAAAAATCAAGATTTTGAAACTCAGGTCGACAGACATGAAGAAATTACAAAATTTGAGGAGGGAGTTGAGACGAGGCTGAGAGTAAATTAAAATGTTCATAGCTGGCTTGTGTGATATCGGATTTTTGTGTTCAGAGATGCAAATCGAAGCTAACAACACTAGCTATGATATGGAATGAAAAAATCAAGATTTTGGAACTCAGGTCGAGAGACATGAAGAAATTAGTAAATTAGAGGAGGGAATTGAGAAGAGCTCGTGAGTAAATTAAAATGTTCATACCTGGCTCCTGTGAGCCCGGATTATTGTGTTCAAAGATTCGAATCGAAGTTAACAACAGTAGCTATGATATGGATTTGAAAAATCGAGATTTTGACCCTCAGGTCGAGAGACATGACGAAAATAGCAAACTTGAGAACGGTGTACACAAGAGCGCGTGAGTAAATGAAAATTTTCATACCTGGCTTGTATGATATCGGATTTTTGTGTTCGAGCATTCGAATCAAACAGGAAAACGCTAGGTATGATATGGATTTGAGAAATCGAGATTTTGACACTCAGGTTGAGAGACATGACGAAAATAGCAAACTTGAGGAGGGATTGGAGAAGAGCCGGTTAGTAAATGAAAATGTTCATACCTGGCTCGTATGATATTAGATTGTTGTGTTCAAACATGCGTATCAAAGATAACAATGCTAGCTTTGATATGGAATTGAAAAATCAACATTTTGTAACGCATGTCAATATACAAAAAGAAAATAGCAAACTTGAGGACGGTGTACACAAGAGCACGTGAGTAAATGAAAATGTTCATACCTGGCTCGTGTGATATCGGATTTTTGTGTTCAAGCATTCGAATCGAACCGAAAAACGCTAGCTATGATATGGATTTAAAAAATCGGGATTTTGACACTCAGGTCGAGAGACATGACGAAAATAGCAAAGTTGAAGAGGGACTGGAGAAGAGCCGGTTAGTAGATGAAAATGTTCATACCTAGCTCGTGTGATATCAGATTGTTGTGTTCAAACATGCGTAAAAAAGCAAACAACGCTAGGTATGATATGGAGTTGAAAAATCAAGATTTTGAAACTCAGGTCAATATACAAAAAGAAAATAGCAAACTTGAGGACGGTGTACACAAGAGCGCGTGAGTAAATGAAAATGTTCATACCTGGCTTGTGTGATATCGAATTTTTGTGTTCAAGCATTCAAATCGAACCGAAAAATGCTAGCTATGATATGGATTTGAAAAGTCGAGATTTTGACACTCAGGTCGAGAGACATGACAAAAATAGCAATCTTGAGGAGGGATTTGAGAAGAGCCGGTTAGTAAATGAAAATGTTCATCCCTGGCTCGTGTGATATAAGATTTTTGTGTTCAAACATGCGAGTCGAAGCTAAAAACACTAGCTATGATACTGAATTGAAAAATCAAGATTTTGAAACTCTGGTCGAGAGACATGTAGAAAATAGCCAACTTGAGTCGGTCGTAGACAAGAGCCCGTTAGTAAATAAAAATGTTCATACCTGGCTCGTGTCATATCAGATTTTTGTGTTCAAACATGCGAATCGAAGCTAACAACGCTAGTTATGATGTGCAATTAAAAAATCAAGATTTTGAAACTCAGGTCGAGAGACATGAAGAAAATAGCAAACTTGAGAAGGTCGTAGACAAGAGCTCGTTAGTAAATGAAAATGTTTATACTTGGCTCGTGTTATATCGGATTTTTGTGTTCAAATATGCGAATCGTGTTGGGAGACAGGTCCCTTCGGACCGGATGAGCAGTACCCGGCTACGGAGAGCCGGATGGTGCACACCCGGTGAAGACCGGATGAGGAGTACCCGGCTACGGAGAGCCGGATGATGCAGACCCGGTGAAGACCGGATGAGTAGTACCCGGCTACGGAGAACCGGATGATGCAGACCCGGTGAAGACCGGATGAGGAGTACCCGGCTACGGAGAGCCGGATGATGCAGACCCGGTGAAGACCGGATGAGGAGTACCCGGCTACGGAGAGCCGGATGATGGAGGCCCGGTGAAGACTGGATGAGGAGTACCCGGCTACAGAGAGGCGGATGATGCAGACCCAGTGAAGACCAGATGAGGAGAACCCGGCTACGGAGAGCCGGATGGTGCTGACCCGGTGAGGAATGCTCACCGAATTAAGAGACATATTCGTAAATATGTTTCTGAGAGCCCATCGAGGCTATATTTGAAAATAGCAAAAAAGTCACATTAGTATAAATATGACTTAGGGGACACTTTTAGGTTGTTGTTATTCTTGTTGGTACAAGAAAAGAGAGAGCGCGTAACTGTGTACAGAGAGACAGAGAGAGAGAGAAAGATGTCGTTGCCTCTGCTGTAACCGCCGCCTGTGGCGAAGATCGTGAGCACGAGGTCGTTGCCTCCGTGAACTCACTGTTGTACATTCTAGCATAGTGATAGTTTGCAACCTGTGGGCTGCCGTGGTTTTTCCCTCTTTGGTTTTTACACGTAAACATCCTGTGCACTCATTTCTTCTTCGTGTCGTGTTTTATTTCCCGTTTTTTCAGTGGATGATTCTAAGCTCGGTTGTGGCCGAGCGTTGTGCAAAAGGAGCCTTGAGTTCCCGTCAAATCGAAGCTAACAACGGTAGTTATGATATGCAATTAAAAAATCAAGATTTTAAAACTCAGGTCGAGAGACATGTAGAAAATAGCCAACTTGAGTCGGTCGTACACAAGAGCCCGTTAGTAAATGAAAATGTTCATACGTGGCCCGTGTGATATCGGATTTTTGTGTTCAAATATGTGAATCATAGCTAACAACGCTAGCTATGATATGCAGTTAAAAAATCAAGATTTTGAAACTCAGGTCGAGAGACATGAAGAAAATAGCAAACCTGAGGAGGTCGTAGAGAAGAGCCCGTTAGTAAATGAAAATGTTCATACCTGGCTCGTGTTATATCGGATTTTTGTGTTCAAATATGCGAATCGAAGCTAACAACGATAGGTATGATATGGATTTGAAAAATCAGGATCTTGAAACCAAGCTAGTTATGATATCCAATTAAAAAATCAAGATTTTGAAACTCAGGTCGACATACATGAGAAAATTACCAAATTTGAGGAGGGAGTTGAGAAGAGCGCCTGAGTAAATTAAAATGTTCATACTTAGCTCGTGTGATATCGGATTTCAGTGTTCAAACATGCGAATCGAAGCTAACAACGGTAGCTATGATATGGAGTTAGAAAATCAAGATTTTGAAACTTAGGTCGATGTATATGAACGAAGTACATAATTTGAGGAGGGAGTTGAGAGGAGCGCGTGAGTAAATTAAAATGTACATACCCGGCTCGTGTGACATCGGATTTTAGTGTTGAAACATGCGAATCGAAGCTAACAACACTAGCTATGAGAGGGAATTAAGAAATCAAGATTTTGAAACTCAGGTCGACAGACATGAAGAAATTAATAAATTAGAGGAGAGAGTTGAGAAGAGCCCGTGAGTAAATGAAAATGTTCATAACTGGGTCCTGTGATATCGGATTTCAGTGTTCAAACATGCAAATCGAATCTAACAACGCTAGCTATGATATAGAATTAAAAAATCAAGATTTTCAAACTTAGGTCGATATATATGAACGAAGTACCAAATTTGAGGAGGGAGTTGAGAGGAGCGCGTGAGTAAATTAAAATGTTCATACCTGGCTCGTGTGATATCGGATTTTAGTGTTCAAACATGCGAATCGAAGCTAACAACACTAGTTATGAGATGGAATTAAAAAATCAAGATTTTGAAACTCAGGTCGACAGGCATGAAGAAATTAATAAATTAGAGGAGGGAGTTGAGAAGAGCCCGTGAGTAAATTAAAATGTTCATAACTGGGTCCTGTGATATCGGATTTTAGTGTTCAAACATGCAAATCGAATCTAACAACGCTAGCTATGATATAGAATTAAAAAATCAAGATTTTCAAACTTAGGTCGATATATATGAATGAAGTACCAAATTTGAGGAGGGGGTTGAGAGGAGCGCGTGAGTAAATTAAAATGTTCATACCTGGCTCGTGTGATATCGGATTTTAGTGTTCAAACATGCGAATCGAAGCTAACAACACTAGCTATGAGATGGAATTAAAAAATCAAGATTTTGAAACTCAGGTCGACAGACATGAAGACATTAATAAATTAGAGGAGAGAGTTGAGAAGAGCCCGTGAGTAAATTAAAATGTTCATAACTGGGTCCTGTGATCCCGGATTTTAGTTTTCAAAGATGCGAATCGAAGCTAACAATGCTACCTATGATATGGAATATAAAAAATCAAGATTTTAAAACTCAGATCGACAGACATGAAAATATTACCAAATTTGAGGAGGGAGTTGAGAAAAGCGCCTACGTAAATAATAAAGTTCATAGCTGGCACGTGTGATATCGGATTTTAGTGTTCAAACATGCGAAACGAAGCTAACAAGGCTAGCTATGATATGGAATTAAAATATCAAGATTTTGAAACTAAGGTGAGAGACATGAAGAAATTAGTAAATTAGAGGAGGGAGTTGAGAAGAGCCCGAGAGTAAATTAAAATGTTCATACCTGGCTCGTGTGATATGGAATTAAAAAATCAAGATTTTAAAACTTAGGTTGATAGATATGAACGAATTACCAAATTTGAGGAGGGAGTTGAGAGGAGCGTGTGAGTAAATTAAAATGTTCATATCTGGCTCGTGTGATCCCGGATTATGGAATAAAAAAAATCAAGATTTCAAAACTCAGGTCGACTGACATGAAGAAATTACCAAATTTGAGGAGGGAGTTGAGAAAAGCGCTTGAGTAAATTAAAATGTTCATACCTAGCTCGTGTGATATCGGATTTCAGTGTTCAAACATGAAAATCGAATCTAACAACGCTAGCTATGATATGGAATTAAAAAATCAAGATTTTGAAACTCAGGTCGAGATACATGAAGAAATTACCAAATTTGAGGAGGGAGTTGAGAAGAGCCCGAGACAAAATTAAAATGTTCAGACCTGGCTCGTGTGATATCAGATTATAGTGTTCAGACCTCGCCCATGTGATATGCGATTTTAGTGTTCAAACATGCGAATCGAAGCTAACAATAGTAGCTATGATATGGAATTAAAAAATCAAGATTTTGAAACTTAGGTCGAGAGACATGAAGAAATTACCAAATTTGAGGAGGGAGTTGAGAAGAGCTCGTGAGTAAATTAAAATGTTCATACCTGGCCCATGTGATATGCGATTTTAGTGTTTAAACATGCGAATCGAAGCTAACAACGCTAGCTATGATATGGAATTAAAAAATCAAGATTTTGAAACTCAGGTCGAGAGACATGAGGAAATTACCAAATTTCAGGAGGGAGTTGAGAAGAGCTCGTGAGTAAATTAAAATGTTCATACCTGGCCCATGTGATATGCGATTTTAGTGTTCAAACATGCGAATCGAAGCTAACAACAGTAGCAATGGTATGGAATTAAAAAATCAAGATATGACGAAATTAGCAAACTTGAGGAGGGAGTTGAGAGGAGCCCTTGAGTAAACGAAAATGTTCATACCTGGCTCGTGTGATATCGGTTTTTTGTGTTCAAACATGCGAATCGAAGCTAACAAGGCTAGCTATAATATGGAATTAAAAAAATCAAGATTTTCAAACTTAGGTCGAGAGACATGACGAAATTAGCAAACTTGAGGAGGGAGTTGAGAGGAGCCCTTGAGTAAACTAGCTATGTTCATAATTTGCTCGTGTGATATCGGATTTTAGTGTTCAAACATGCGAATCGAAGCTAACAACGCTACCTATGATATGGAATTAAAAAATCAAGATTTTGAAATTCAGGTCGAGAGACATGAAGAAATTACCAAATTTGAGGAGGTAGTTAAGAAGAGCGCGTGAGTAAATTAAAATGTTCATACCTGGCCCATGTGATATCCGATTTTAGTGTTCAAACATGGGAATCGAAGCTAACAACACTAGCTATCATATGGAATGAAAAAATCAAGATTTTGAAACTCAGGTCGAGAGACATGAAGAAATTACCAAATTTGAGGACGGAGTTGAGAAGACCGCGTATGTAAATTAAAATATTCATACCTGGCTCGTGTGATATCGGATTTTTGTGTTCAAAGATGCGAATCGAAGCTAACAACAGTAGCTATGATATGGAACTAAAAAAGCAAGATTTTGAAACTCAGGTCGAGAGACATGAAGAAATTAGTAAATTACAAGAGGGAATTGAGAAGAGCTCGTGAGTAAATTAAAATGTTCATACCTGGCTCCTGTGAGCCCGGATTATTGTGTTCAAAGATTCGAATCGAAGCTAACAACAGTAGCTATGATATGGAATTAAAAAATCAATACTTTGAAACTCAGGTCGAGAGACATGAAGAAATTAGTAAATTAGAGGAGGGAGTTGAGAAGAGCTCCTGAGTAAATTAAAATGTTCATACCTGGCTGCTGTGATCCCGGATTATTGTGTTCAAAGATTCGAATCAAAGATAACAACAGTAGCTATGATATGGAATTAAAAAATCAAGATTTTGAAACTGGGGTCGAGAGACATGAAGAAATTACCAAATTAGAGGAGGGAGTTGAGAAAAGCTCGTGAGTAAATTAAAATGTTCATAGCTGGCTCGTGTGATATCGGATTTTAGTGTTCAAACATGCGAATCGAAGCTAACAACGCTAGCTATGATATGGAATTAAAAAATCAAGATTTTGAAACTTAGGTCGATAGACATGAAGAAATTAAAAAATTAGAGGAGGGAGTTGAGAAGAGCCCGTGAGTAAATTAAAATGGTCATAACTGGGTCCTGTGATATCGGATTTTTTTGTTCAAAGATGCGAATCGAAGCTAACAACACTAGCTATGATATGGAATGAAAAAATCAAGATTTTGGAACTCAGGTCGAGAGACATGAAGAAATTAGTAAATTAGAGGAGGGAGTTGAGAAGAGCTCGTGAGTAAATTAAAATGTTCATACCTGGCTCCTGTGATCCCGGATTATTGTGTTCAAAGATTCGAATCGAAGATAACAACAGTAGCTATGATATGGATTTACAAAATCAAGATTTTGAAACTCAGGTCGAGAGACATGAAGAAATTAGTAAATTAGAGGAGGGAGTTGAGAAGAGCTCGTGAGTAAGTTAAGATGTTCATATCTGGCTCCTGTGATCCCGGATTATTGTGTTCAAAGATTCGAATCGAAGCTAACAACGCAAGCTATGATATGGAATTTAAAAAACAAGATTTGGAAACTCAGGTCGAGAGACATGAAGAAATTCGCGAATTAGAGGAGGGAGTTGAGAAAAGCTCGTGAGTAAATTAAAATGTTCATAACGGGCTCGTGTGATATTGGATTTTAGTGTTCAAACATGCGAATCGAAGCTAACAACGCTAGCTATGATATGGAATTAAAAAATCAAGATTTTGAAACTGAGGTCGATAGACATGAAGAAATTACTAAATTTTGAGGAGGGAGTTGAGACGAGGCCGAGAGTAAATTAAAATGTTCATAGCTGGCTTGTGTGATATCGGATTTTTGTGTTCTAAGATGCAAATCGAAGCTAACAACACTAGCTATGATATGGATTCAAAAAATCAAGACTTTGAAACTCAGGTCGAGAGACATGAAGAAATTACTAAATTAGAGGAGGGAGTTGAGAAGAGCTCGTGAGTAAATTAAAATGTTCATACCTGGCTGCTGTGATCCCGGATTATTGTGTTCAAAGATTCGAATCAAAGATAACAACAGTAGCTATGATATGGAATTAAAAAATCAAGATTTTGAAACTGGGGTCGAGAGACATGAAGAAATTACCAAATTAGAGGAGGGAGTTGAGAAGAGCTCGTGAGTAAGTTAAGATGTTCATATCTGGCTCCTGTGATCCCGGATTATTGTGTTCAAAGATTCGAATCGAAGCTAACAACGCAAGCTATGATATGGAATTTAAAAAACAAGATTTGGAAACTCAGGTCGAGAGACATGAAGAAATTCGCGAATTAGAGGAGGGAGTTGAGAAAAGCTCGTGAGTAAATTAAAAGGTTCATAACGGGCTCGTGTGATATTGGATTTTAGTGTTCAAACATGCGAATCGAAGCTAACAACGCTAGCTATGATATGGAATTAAAAAATCAAGATTTTGAAACTCAGGTCGACAGACATGAAGAAATTACTAAATTTTGAGGAGGGAGTTGAGACGAGGCCGAGAGTAAATTAAAATGTTCATAGCTGGCTTGTGTGATATCGGATTTTTGTGTTCTAGGATGCAAATCGAAGCTAACAACACTAGCTATGATATGGATTCAAAAAATCAAGACTTTGAAACTCAGGTCGAGAGACATGAAGAAATTACTAAATTAGAGGAGGGAGTGGAGAAGAGCTCGTGAGTAAATTAAAATGTTCATACCTGGCTCGTGTGATATCGGATTTTTGTGTTCAAAGATACGAATCGAAGCTAACAACGCTAGCTATGATATGGAATTTAAAAAACAAGATTTGGAAACTCAGGTCGAGAGACATGAAGAAATTACCAAATTAGAGGAGGGAGTTGAGAAAAGCTCGTGAGTAAATTAAAATGTTGGTAACTGGCTCGTGTGATATCGGATTTTAGTGTTCAAACATGCGAATCGAAGCTAACAACGCTAGTTATGATATGGTATTAAAAAATCAAGATTTTGAAACTCAGGTCGACAGACTTGAAGAAATTACAAAATTTGAGGAGGGCGTTGAGAGGAGCCCTTAAGTGTAAATTAAAATATTCATAGCTGGCTCGTGTGATATCGGATTATAGTGTTGAAATATGCGAATCGAAGCTAACAACACTAGCTATGATATGGAATTAAATAATCGAGATTTTGAAACTCAGGTCGACAGACATGAAGAAATTAGTAAATTAGAGGAGGGGGTTGAGAAGAGGTCGTGAGTAAATTAAAATGTTCATATCTGGCTCCTGTGATATCGTATTTCAGTGTTCAAACATGCGAATTGAAGCTAACAACGCTACTATGATATGGAATTAAAAAATCAAGATTTTGAAACTCAGGTCGATAGACATGAAGAAATTACCAAATTTGAGGAGGTAGTTGAGAAAAGCGCGTGAGCAAATTAAAATGTTCATACCTGGCTCGCGTGATATTAGATTTTTGTGTTCAAAGATACAAATCGAAGCTAACAATACTTGCTATGATATGGAATTAGAAAATCAAGATTTTGAAACTCAGGTCGACAGACATGAAGAAATTAGTAAATTAGAGGAGGGAGTTGAGAAAAGCGCTTGAGTAAATTAAAATGTTTATACCTAGCTTGTGTGATATCGGATTTCAGTGTTCAAACATGCGAATCGAAGCTAACAACGCGAGCTATGATATGGAATTAAAAAATCAAGATTTTGAAACTCAGGTCGAGAGACATGAAGAAATTAGTAAAGTAGAGGAGGGAGTTGAGAAGAGCCCATGAGTAAATTAAATGTTCATACTTGGCTTGTGTGATATCGGATTTCAGTGTTCAAACATGCGAATCGAAGCTAACAACAGTAGCTATGATATGGAACTAAAAAAGCAAGATTTTGAAACTCAGGTCGAGAGACATGAAGAAATTAGTAAATTACAAGAGGGAATTGAGAAGAGCTCGTGAGTAAATTAAAATGTTCATACCTGGCTCCTGTGAGCCCGGATTATTGTGTTCAAAGATTCGAATCGAAGCTAACAACAGTAGCTATGATATGGAATTAAAAAATCAATACTTTGAAACTCAGGTCGAGAGACATGAAGAAATTAGTAAATTAGAGGAGGGAGTTGAGAAGAGCTCCTGAGTAAATTAAAATGTTCATACCTGGCTGCTGTGATCCCGGATTATTGTGTTCAAAGATTCGAATCAAAGATAACAACAGTAGCTATGATATGGAATTAAAAAATCAAGATTTTGAAACTGGGGTCGAGAGACATGAAGAAATTACCAAATTAGAGGAGGGAGTTGAGAAAAGCTCGTGAGTAAATTAAAATGTTCATAGCTGGCTCGTGTGATATCGGATTTTAGTGTTCAAACATGCGAATCGAAGCTAACAACGCTAGCTATGATATGGAATTAAAAAATCAAGATTTTGAAACTTAGGTCGATAGACATGAAGAAATTAAAAAATTAGAGGAGGGAGTTGAGAAGAGCCCGTGAGTAAATTAAAATGGTCATAACTGGGTCCTGTGATATCGGATTTTTTTGTTCAAAGATGCGAATCGAAGCTAACAACACTAGCTATGATATGGAATGAAAAAATCAAGATTTTGGAACTCAGGTCGAGAGACATGAAGAAATTAGTAAATTAGAGGAGGGAGTTGAGAAGAGCTCGTGAGTAAATTAAAATGTTCATACCTGGCTCCTGTGATCCCGGATTATTGTGTTCAAAGATTCGAATCGAAGATAACAACAGTAGCTATGATATGGATTTACAAAATCAAGATTTTGAAACTCAGGTCGAGAGACATGAAGAAATTAGTAAATTAGAGGAGGGAGTTGAGAAGAGCTCGTGAGTAAGTTAAGATGTTCATATCTGGCTCCTGTGATCCCGGATTATTGTGTTCAAAGATTCGAATCGAAGCTAACAACGCAAGCTATGATATGGAATTTAAAAAACAAGATTTGGAAACTCAGGTCGAGAGACATGAAGAAATTCGCGAATTAGAGGAGGGAGTTGAGAAAAGCTCGTGAGTAAATTAAAATGTTCATAACGGGCTCGTGTGATATTGGATTTTAGTGTTCAAACATGCGAATCGAAGCTAACAACGCTAGCTATGATATGGAATTAGAAAATCAAGATTTTGAAACTCAGGTCGACAGACATGAAGAAATTACTAAATTTTGAGGAGGGAGTTGAGACGAGGCCGAGAGTAAATTAAAATGTTCATAGCTGGCTTGTGTGATATCGGATTTTTGTGTTCTAAGATGCAAATCGAAGCTAACAACACTAGCTATGATATGGATTCAAAAAATCAAGACTTTGAAACTCAGGTCGAGAGACATGAAGAAATTACTAAATTAGAGGAGGGAGTTGAGAAGAGCTCCTGAGTAAATTAAAATGTTCATACCTGGCTGCTGTGATCCCGGATTATTGTGTTCAAAGATTCGAATCAAAGATAACAACAGTAGCTATGATATGGAATTAAAAAATCAAGATTTTGAAACTGGGGTCGAGAGACATGAAGAAATTACCAAATTAGAGGAGGGAGTTGAGAAGAGCTCGTGAGTAAGTTAAGATGTTCATATCTGGCTCCTGTGATCCCGGATTATTGTGTTCAAAGATTCGAATCGAAGCTAACAACGCAAGCTATGATATGGAATTTAAAAAACAAGATTTGGAAACTCAGGTCGAGAGACATGAAGAAATTCGCGAATTAGAGGAGGGAGTTGAGAAAAGCTCGTGAGTAAATTAAAAGGTTCATAACGGGCTCGTGTGATATTGGATTTTAGTGTTCAAACATGCGAATCGAAGCTAACAACGCTAGCTATGATATGGAATTAAAAAATCAAGATTTTGAAACTCAGGTCGACAGACATGAAGAAATTACTAAATTTTGAGGAGGGAGTTGAGACGAGGCCGAGAGTAAATTAAAATGTTCATAGCTGGCTTGTGTGATATCGGATTTTTGTGTTCTAGGATGCAAATCGAAGCTAACAACACTAGCTATGATATGGATTCAAAAAATCAAGACTTTGAAACTCAGGTCGAGAGACATGAAGAAATTACTAAATTAGAGGAGGGAGTGGAGAAGAGCTCGTGAGTAAATTAAAATGTTCATACCTGGCTCGTGTGATATCGGATTTTTGTGTTCAAAGATACGAATCGAAGCTAACAACGCTAGCTATGATATGGAATTTAAAAAACAAGATTTGGAAACTCAGGTCGAGAGACATGAAGAAATTACCAAATTAGAGGAGGGAGTTGAGAAAAGCTCGTGAGTAAATTAAAATGTTGGTAACTGGCTCGTGTGATATCGGATTTTAGTGTTCAAACATGCGAATCGAAGCTAACAACGCTAGTTATGATATGGTATTAAAAAATCAAGATTTTGAAACTCAGGTCGACAGACTTGAAGAAATTACAAAATTTGAGGAGGGCGTTGAGAGGAGCCCTTAAGTGTAAATTAAAATATTCATAGCTGGCTCGTGTGATATCGGATTATAGTGTTGAAATATGCGAATCGAAGCTAACAACACTAGCTATGATATGGAATTAAATAATCGAGATTTTGAAACTCAGGTCGACAGACATGAAGAAATTAGTAAATTAGAGGAGGGGGTTGAGAAGAGGTCGTGAGTAAATTAAAATGTTCATATCTGGCTCCTGTGATATCGTATTTCAGTGTTCAAACATGCGAATTGAAGCTAACAACGCTACTATGATATGGAATTAAAAAATCAAGATTTTGAAACTCAGGTCGATAGACATGAAGAAATTACCAAATTTGAGGAGGTAGTTGAGAAAAGCGCGTGAGCAAATTAAAATGTTCATACCTGGCTCGCGTGATATTAGATTTTTGTGTTCAAAGATACAAATCGAAGCTAACAATACTTGCTATGATATGGAATTAGAAAATCAAGATTTTGAAACTCAGGTCGACAGACATGAAGAAATTAGTAAATTAGAGGAGGGAGTTGAGAAAAGCGCTTGAGTAAATTAAAATGTTTATACCTAGCTTGTGTGATATCGGATTTCAGTGTTCAAACATGCGAATCGAAGCTAACAACGCGAGCTATGATATGGAATTAAAAAATCAAGATTTTGAAACTCAGGTCGAGAGACATGAAGAAATTAGTAAAGTAGAGGAGGGAGTTGAGAAGAGCCCATGAGTAAATTAAATGTTCATACTTGGCTTGTGTGATATCGGATTTCAGTGTTCAAACATGCGAATCGAAGCTAACAACGCTAGGTATGATATGCAATTGAAAAAAAAAGATTTTAAAACTCAGGTTGAAAGGACATGAATAAATTACAAAATATGAGGACGGAGTTGAGAATAGCGTGTGAGTAAATTAAAATGTTCATACCTGGCTCGTATGATATTGGTTTTTAGTGTTCAAACATGCGAATCAAAGGTAACAACACTAGCTGTGATATAAAATTAAAAAATGAAGATTTTGAAACTCAGGTCAACAGACAGGACGGAATTAATAAATTAGAGGAGGGAGTTGAGAAGAGCCCGTGAGTAAATAAAAATGTTCATAACTAGGTCATGTGATATCGGATTTTAGTGTTCAAACATGCGAATCGAATCTATCTACGCTAGCTATGATATGGAATTAAAAAATTAAGATTTTCAAACTCAGGTCGAGATACATGAAGAAATTACCAAATTTGAGGAGGGAGTTGAGAAGAGCCTGAGTGAAAATTAAAATGTTCATACCTGGCTCGTGTGATATCGGATTATAGTGTTCACATGCAAATCGAACCTAAGAAGGCTACCTATGATATGGAATTAAAAAATCAAAATTTTGAAACGCAGGTCGTCAGAAATGAAGAAATTAGTAAATTAGAGGAGGGAGTGGAGAAGAGCTCGTGAGTAGATTAAAATGATCATACCTGGCTCCTGTGATCCCGGATTATTGTGTTCAAAGATTCGAATCGAAGCTAACAACACTAGCTATGATATGGAATTAAAAAATCAAGATTTTGAAACTCCGGTCGACAGACATGAAGAAATTAGTAAATTTGAGGAGGGAGTTGAGAAGAGCGCGTGAGTAAATTAAAATATTCATACCTAGCTCGTGTGATATCGGATTTTTCTGTTCAAAGATGCCAATCCAAGCTAACAACACTAGCTATGATATGGAATTAAAAAATCAAGATTTCAAAACTTAGATCGAGAGACATGAAGAAATTCGCGAATTAGAGGAGGGAGTTGAGAAGATCCCGAGAGTAAATTAAAATGTTCATACGTGGCCCCTGTGATATCGGATTTTAGTGTTCAAACATGCAAATCGAAGCTAACAAAGCTAGCTATGATACAAAATTAAAAAATAAAGATTTTGAAACTCAGATCGACAGACATGAAGAAATTACGAAATTTGAGGAGGGAGTTGAGTTGAGCGCGTGATTAAATTAAAATATTCATACCTGGCGCGTGTGATATCGGATTTTTGTGTTCAAAGATGCGAATCGGAGCTAACAACACTAGCTATGATATGGAATGAAAAAAATCAAGATTTTGAAACTCATGTGAGAGACATGAAGAAATTAGTAAATTACAGGAGGGAGTTGAGAAGAGGTCGTGAGTAAATTAAAATGTTAATACCTGGCTCCTGTGATATCGGATTTGATTGTTCAAACATGCGTATCGAAGCTAACAACACTAGCTATGATATGAAATTAAAAAAATAAGATTTTAAAACTCAGGTCGACAGACATGAAGAAATTACATAATTTGAGGAGGGAGTTCAGACGAGGCCGAGAGTAAATTAAAATGTTCATAGCTGGCTTGTGTGATATCGGATTTTTGTGTTCAAAGCTGCGAATCGAAGCTAACAACACTAGCTATGATATGGAATTAATAAATCAAGATTTTGAAACTCAGGTCGAGAGACATGAAGAAATTAGTAAATTAGAGGAGGGAGTGGAGAATAGCTCGTGAGTAAATTAAAATGTTCATACCTGGCTCGTGTGATATCGGATTTTTGTGTTCAAGGATGCGAAACGAAGCTAACAACACTAGCTATGATATGGAATTAAAAAATCAAGATTTCGAAACTTAGGTCGAGAGACATGAAGAAATTACCAAATTTGAGGAGGGAGTTGAGAAGAGCGCGTGAGTAAATTAAAATTTTCATACCTGGCCCATGTGATATCCGATTTTAGTGTTCAAACTTGCGAATCGAAGCTAACAACACTAGCTATGATATGGAATTAGAAAATCAAGATTTTGAAAGTCTTGTCGAGAGACATGAAGAAATTACGAAATTTGAGGAGGGAGTTGAGAAGAGCGCGTGAGTAAATTAAAATATTTATACCTGGCTCGTGTGATATCGGATTTTTGTGTTCAAAGATGTGAATCGAAGCTAACAACCCTAGCTATGATAAGAAATTGAAAAATAAAGATTTCGAAACTCAGGTCGAGAGACTTGAAGAAATTCGCGAATTAGAGGAGGGAGTTGAGAAGATCCCGAGAGTAAATTAAAATGTTCATACCTGGCCCCGGTGATATCGGATTTTTGTGTTCAAACATGCGAATCGAAGCTAACAACCCTAGCTATGATATGAAATTAAAAAATCTAGATTTCGAAACTCAGGTCGAGAGACATGAAGAAATTCGCGAATTAGAGGATGGAGTTGAGAAGGTCCCGAGAGTAAATTAAAATGTTTATACCTGGTCCCTGTGATATCGGATTTTAGTGTTCAAACATGCGAGTCGAAGCTAACAACGCTAGCTATGATACAGAATTAAAAAAGAAAGATTTTGATACTCAGGTCGACAGACATGAAGAAATTACGAAATTTGAGGAGGGAGTTGAGATGAGCGCGTGAGTAAATTAAAATATTTATACCTCGCTCGTGTGATATCGGATTTTTGTGTTCAAAGATGCGAATTGAAGCTAACAACCCTAGCTATGATATGAAATTAAAAAATGAAGATTTCGAAACTCAGGTCGAGAGACATGAAGAAATTCGCGAATTATAGGAGGGAGTTGAGAAGATCCCGAGAGTAAATTAAAATGTTCATACCTGGCCCCTGTGATATCGGATTTTAGTGTTCAAACATGCGAATCGAAGCTAACAACGCTAGCTATGATACAGAATTAAAATATAAAGATTTTGAAACTCAGGTTGAGAGACATGAAGAAATTACGAAATTTGAGGAGGGAGTTGAGAAGAGCACGTGAGTAAATTAAAATATTCATACTTGGCTTGTGTGATATCGGATTTTTGTGTTCAAAGATGCGAATCGCAGCTAACAGCATTAGCTATGATATGGAATTAAAAAATCAAGATTTTGAAACTTAGGTGAGAGACATGAAGAAATTAGTAAATTAGAGGAGGAATTTGAGAAGAGGTCGTGAGTAAATTAAAATGTTCATACCTGGCTCCTGTGATATCGGATTTCAGTGTTCAAACATGCGAATTAAAGCTAACAACGCTAGCTATGATATGGAATTAATAAATCAAGATTTTGAAACTCAGGTCGATAGACATGAAGAAATTACCAAATTTGAGGAGGGAGTTGAGAAGAGCGCGTGAGTAAATTAAAATGTTCATACCTGGCCCATGTGATATCCGATTTTAGTGTTCAAACATGCGAATCGAAGCTAACAACACTAGCTATGATATGGAATTAGGAAATCAAGATTTTGAAACTCAGGTCGAGGGACATGAAGAAATTACCAAATTTGAGGAGGGAGTTGAGAAGAGCGCGTGAGTAAATTAAAATATTCATACCTGGCTCGTGTGATATCGAATTTTTGTGTTCAAAGATGCGAATCGAAGCTAACAACACTAGCTACGAATTGTGAGTTCTAGACCGTGAGGTCAATACAAGGAGTGCGAAGGGTATACAATCGGTGGGTGAATGTGAGATTAAGAGTGAGAATTATAGAGAGAGAGAGAGAGAGAGAGACAGAGAGAGAGATAGAGAGAGATATGTACAAAGAATTGTGAGTTCTAGACCGTGAGGTCAATACAAGGAGTGCGAACGGTATACAATCGGTGGGTGAATGTGAGATTAAGAGTGAGAATTATAGAGAGAGAGAGAGAGAGAGAGAGAGAGAGAGAGAGAGAGAGAGAGAGAGAGAAAGAGAGAGAGAGAGAGAGAGAGAGAGAGATATGTACAAAGTTTAGAGAGAGAGAAATAGACTAAAGACTAATTCATATTAAGAAACTTAAAAAGTAATACAAAGAAATGGTCGATGTGGTAAACTAGTTTCGCTCCTACGGAGCTCATCAGTGCACAAGACCATTTAGAATTGGAGGGGTTTATATAGGGAAGATAAGGGATGTGTGTGTGTGTGTGAGAGAGAGAGAGAGAGAGAGAGAGAGAGAGAGGGAGATAGTGTGTGTGTGTGTGTTCAAATTTGATGATGTAGGAGATATGGGGTTTGATATATTTGGTGTGGGATAGAAGATTTTTTGGGGTTATTTGAAAAACATGTAGGGGAGTGTGAGAGAGAAAGAGAGAGGAAGGGTAAGAGAGAAGTGTGTGAGGTGGGAGTTAGGGATGGTGAAGTACGTTAGAATGTATGGAGATCTTTGAAAAAAGGAGGGGGGTAGGAAGAATTGGAGGGTATATTGGAAATTAAAGTGGAGGAGGAAAGGGTAGAGTGAGATTAAGAAGAATGAAAGGGGGAGGGGTACGAGAAATTTACTAAAAGAGGGAGGGGTATGAATGTAATTCTGGAAAAAAGGAAGGGGGAAAGGGGTAGATTGAAATTAATGAACGAGACAGGGGTAGAGTAAATTGACAAAGTGGGAATGAAGTGAAAAGATCACCAAGAACGATTCAAGCGCACCCAAATCGTTTCATATACTTGGCGTGAGTTAGGGAAAGGTAGGGGTAATGTTAGAGTGGCAATGAAAAAGTAAAGGGAGGGGTAGAAGATCAAATTAGGAAAAATAAGGCTCCGGACTGTGTATGACAGCCGGCCTATAGATCTACAACCCCCCCTCCATGGCATGATGCACGGGACTGCACAAGGCAGCCGTCATGGATACATGCCCCCTCTCCTCCCAACCCCACACATGTATTATGAAGAAAACAATGTCTCCCACCTATGTAACCCTAATCTTCCCCACTCCTCTCTCCCCCCACGCAACCTCTCTGTACAAATAGCTCCCTCCTCCTCCTCCTCCCCCCCCCCCCTCCCTCTTTCTCTCACTCGTTCCCCCATCCTCCTCCTCCTACCCCCTTTTTACTTTCTAAATATTACATGGATACCCCCTCCCCCTTTTTGTCTAATTCTTACTCTACCCACCCCCCTTATGTTGAAGAATTCCATTCAAACCCCCCACAATTTTCTTCCATTTATCACTCTACACCTCCCCCATTATCATCTAATTTTCATAATGCCCTTCCCCACCTTTTTTCAAATCCTTACCCTACCCATACCCCTTTAATTAGCCCACATCACTCTCATTATACTTATCATTCCCCCCCAACACATCCTCCATATTCAACTCATCTCCCCCCTACACATCCTCCATATTACACTAACCCCCCCCCCCCCTTTCTTCCTAATAAAAAAACCCCCAACTTTTATTCTCACACCCCCTTTCTTCCTAACACAAAAACCCCCAACTTTTCTTCTAACACTCCCTCACATAAAAACTATAAACACTATCAAAATACATCAAAACCTTGTCCTCCCCCAAAACCACTAGGAGACCCACAACCTAGTAGACCAAAAAACGGTTAGCTAGGCGTGCTAAACGCGTTAACAAACGGTTTAGACACGTCGTACACCCTAGCAAACGTTTATTCTACCTACTTAATAGATCCCCCTCCACCCAAGACACATATATGTGGTTTGGGGGAAAACAGAAACTATTTCCCTTCCTTTCACACCCCAAATCCCAAAATAAAAAACCTAGAACCAACTTCTGGAAACCTCTTACTAGTACACAAGTAATTCATAGTAAAATCCATAACCTCTCTAAACATAACCTCACTAAAAATGAAACACAATTGCTAAACCTAGGCCTTAAGTATATCCTACCATCCCCACCTCCCTCACCCAACAATATCCTAAAAGAATTCACCCACCTCTCGAGATCCCTCAAGCTAAAACATTTTTTTAGAAATACACCTTCACTTCCTCTCAACCCCTTCAAACTACCTAACCCTAGTTGGATGCCACCCACAGAATATCCACCCCTAGTCTCCATAATAGAAAAACACCAACACATCCTTAACCAAATAGCACACAACACTAAGCCCATAAACACTAGAATCCCATACCACCTCTCTAGAGCCTTTAAAAGCCTCCAACACAACAAACACATTATCATCCTCCCAGCCGATAAAAATATGGGAGTATGTGTTCTAGATAAAGACACATACTACACCAAAGCCATAGAACACCTCTCGAATTCTACCACCTATAAGAGAGTCAACCACTTCCCCTTGGAAGAGTTACTATACCGCCTTAATAACATAATAACAAACCACTTAGGTACACTTTCCCCAATTGAAGCTAATTTCATCCTCCACAAACCCAAAAAAGGATATCAAGTATCCAACCTCTATTTCCTCCCTAAATTACACAAAACACCTATGGGTTTCCGGCCCATTTGTTCATATAATAACTCCTTATTTGAACAAACATCGAAGTGGTTACACCACCAACTTTTACCAATCCTCCTTCTCCAACCACAATATCTAAAAGACTCTCACACACTAATCCAATCACTAGAAAACCTACACCCACCATCTAATAGTTTCTTATTCACGTTTGACGTTGAATCTCTCTATCCTAGTATCCCCCCTAAGTTAGGACTCCAAGCCCTACGTAGTCTAATCACCCCCCACTTTTCCCCTTCGAAAACAAATCTCATCTATACCCTTAGTGCCCTTATTTTAGAATATCACTATCTCACTTTTGATGACGTAGTTTACCAACAAATAAAAGGTACGGCCATGGGTAGCAACTTTTCAGTCGTATATGCATGCCTCTTTTTAGTATATCTCGAAAACTTACAACCATCGCCCCCCCATCTCTTCTACTTCACCCGCTATATTGATGATGCATTTGGGGTCTGGACAGGCACCAAATCTCAACTTTTAGAATATCTCGACTTTTACCCTTCACACACAAATAACTCCATCAAGCTTACCATTCAAACTTCCCCCTTTCGGCTACCTTTTTTAGACATATGGATCAACCTCCAAAATTCATCTTTCTTATTCAATTGTTTTCAAAAACCTCTCAATTCATACCAATACTTGCCTTTTTCATCGGATCATCCTTCCCATACGAAACAACACTTTATCACTAATGAAGTGAAGAGATATCTTATTAGAGAAAGCACCCCATTAGGTTTCTACCAAATGAAAAAACTCTTTTTCAATAGACTAGTTAACCGTGGTTACCCTCCATCCTTTATACTAAAAAGCTATAAGAAAATACCTTTTAGTCTTAGAAAAACACTCCTATATCAACCCAAAACTATTACTTCCCTTAACCCCACAATCTTTAAACTTAGATACACCAAACATACCCCAAAACTAGGCATTCATAGTTTTCTAAAAAATCTCTATAATGACTTAATGTTAGATCCCGAGCTTACAAGCATCTCACGCCCTTTCGTATGTTGGACAAAATCTAAGTCCTTACATGCCCTCCTAGTTAAGACTAAGTTTTCAAAAAATCCACCAAAATCCTCCACTTAAAACTAAGTTTTAAAACAATCCACCAAAATCCCCCACTTAAGACTAAATTTTCAAACAATCCACCCAAATCCCCCACTTAAGACTAAAGTTTCAAACAATCCACCCAAATCCCCCACTTAACACTAAGTTTTCAAATAATTCACCCACATCCCCCACTTAATATTATCCCAAATCCCCCTTTTTCATCACATTAAAAACTCCCCCCTCACCATCATCATTATACTAATTTCCCTTCTCTCATTCCCTATCACTTTCCTACACACATTTCTCTCTCTCTCTCTCTCTCTCTCTCTCTCTCATCACCACATTCTATTCTCTCGCATCTACTACACAAATCAAATCCTCCCCACTCCTTTTTCTCTCACTCCCTCTTCCTTCCCACCCCTTTATAAATCACATTCTCTTGTTGTAATGGTCTTTGCACTGAAGAGCTCCACTATTGAGCGAAACTAGTTTGCCTAAGACCACCACCCTCTTTGAATTAAAAACATCTCTCTCTCTCTCTCTCTCTCTCTCTCTCTCTCTCTCTCATTAGTGTATGTTGCCTACTTTCTCTTGTTTAGCTTCAGCACCCTCTAATTGTCTTGTGCCTATCTCTACGCACTCCTTGTTTCCACCATTTGGTTCTAGTAAGAAATTAGTAAATTAGAGGAGGGAGTTGAGAAGAGGTCGTGAGTAAATTAAAATGTTCATACCTGGCTCCTGTGATATCGGATTTCAGTGTTCAAACATGCGAATCGAAGCTAACAATGCTACCTATGATATGGAATAAAAAAATCATGATTCCGAAACTCAGGTCGAGAGACATGAAGAAATTCGCGAATTAGAGGAGGGAGTTGAGAAGAGCCCGAGAGTAAATTAAAACGTTCATACCTGGCTCCTGTGATCCTGGATTTTTGTGTTCAAAGATTGGAATCGAAGCTAACAACAGTAGCTATGATATGGAATTAAAAAATCAAGATTTTGAAACTCAGGTCGACAGACATCAAGAAATTACCAAATTTGAGGAGGGAGTTGAGAAGAGCGCGTGAGTAAATTAAAATATTCATACCTGGCTCGTGTGATATCGGATTTTTGTGTTCAAAGATGCGAATCGAAGCTAACAACGCTAGCTATGATATGGAATTAAAAAATCACGATTTTGAAACTCAGGTGAGAGACATGAAGAAATTAATAAATTAGAGGAGGGAGGAGAGAAGAGCTCGTGAGTAAATTAAAATGTTCATATCTGGCTCCTGTGATATCGGATTTCAGTGTTCAAACATGCGAATCGAAGCTAAACACGCTAGCTATGATATGGAATTAGAAAAACAAGATTTTAAAACTCAGGTTGACAGACATGAAGAAATTACCAAATTTCAGGACGGAGTTGAGGAAAGCGTTGTCGAGGTATTCCTCGCGGATGCGTGGAAAGAGGCGTAACCTCGGGGGTCCTGTACCAAAGAGCAAGAGAGGAGGGGAAGAATCCCTCTACGTGCGAGCGTAGATCCACAGATTTTGAAACTCAGGTCGATACACATGAAGAAATAACCAAATTTGAGGAGGGAGTTGAGAAGAGCGCGTGAGTAAATTATAAAGTTCATAGATGGCTCGTGTGATATCGGATTTTAGTGTTCAAACATGCGAATCGAAGCTAACAAGGCTAGCTATGATATGGAATTAAAAAATTTGGATTTTGAAACTCATGTGAGAGACATGAAGAAATTAGTAAATTAGAGGAGGGAGTTGAGAAGAGTCCGAGAGTAAATTAAAATGCTCATAGCTGGCTCGTGTGATATCGGATTTTAGTGTTCAAAGATGCGAATCGAAGCTAACAACGCTACCTATGATATGGAATTAAAAAATCAAGATATTGAAACGCAGGTCGTCAGACATGAAGAAAAATTAGTAAATTAGAGGAGGGAGTTGAGAAGAGGTCGTGAGTAAATTAAAATGTCCATACCTGGATCCTGTGATCCCGGATTTTTGTGTTCAAAGATGCGAATCGAAGCTAACAACGCTAACTATGATATGGAATATAAAAAATCAAGATTTTAAAACTCATGTCGACAGACATGAAGAAATTACAAAATTTGAGGAGGGAGTTGAGAAAAGCCCGAGAGTAGATTAAAATGTTAATATCTGGCTCGTGTGATATCGGATTTTAGTGTCCAAACATGCGAATAGAAGCTAACAATGCTACCTATGATATGGAATTAAAAAATCAAGATTTTGAAACTCAGGTGAGAGACATGAAGAAATTAGTAAATTAAAGGAGGGAGTTGAGAAGAGCCCGAGAGTAAATTAAAATGTTCATAGCTAGCTCATGTGATATCGGAATTTTAGTGTTCAAAGATGCGAATCGAAGCTAACAATGCTACCTATGATATGGAATTAAAAAATCAAGATTTTGAAACTCAGGTCGATAGACCTGAAGAAATTACAAAATTAGAGGAGGGAGTTGAGAAAAGCTCGTGAGTAAATTAAAATATTCATACCTGGCTCGTGTGATATCGGATTTCTGTGTTCAAAGATGCGAATCGAAGCTAACAACACTAGCTATAATATCGAATTAAAAAATCAAGATTTTGAAACTCAGGTCGAGAGACATGAATAAATTAGTAAATTAGAGGAGGGGATTGAGAAGAGCTCGTGAGTAAACTAAAATGTTCATACCTGGCTCCTGTGATCCCGGATTATTGTGTTCAAAGATTCGAATCGAAGCTAACAACAGTAGCTATGATATCGAATTAAAAAATCAAGATTTTGAAACTCAGGTCGAGAGACATGACGAAATTACCAAATTTGAGGAGTGAGTTGAGAAGAGCTAGTAGGTATATTTAAATGTTCATACCTGGCTCGTGTGATATTGGATTGTTGTGTTCAAACATGCGAATCGAAGCTAACAACGCTAGCTATGATATGGAATTAAAAAATCAATATTTTGAAACTCAGGTGGAGAGACATGACGAAAATAGCAAACTTGATGAGGGAGTTGATAGGAGCCCTTGAGTAAATTAAAATGTTCATACCCAGCTCGTGTGATATCGGATTTTTGTGTTAAAAGATGGGAATCGAAGCTAACAATAGTAGCTATGATATGGAATTAAAAAATCAAGATTTTGAAACTCAGATCGACAGATATGAAGAAATTACCAAATTTGAGGAGGGAGTTGAGAAGAGCGCGTGAGTAAATTCAAATGTTGATACCTGGCCCATGTGATATGCAATTTTGGTGTTCCAACATGCGAATCGAAGCTAACAACAGTAGCTATGATATGGAATTAAAAAATCAACATTTTGAAATTCAGGTCGAGAGACATGAAGAAATTAGTAAATTAGAGAAGGGAGTTGAGAAGAGCTGGTGAGTAAATTAAAATGTTCATACCTGGCTCGTGTGATATCAGATTTTTTTTGTTCAAAGACGCGAATCGAAGCTAATAACAGTAGTTATGATATGGAATTAAAAAATCAAGATTTTGAAACTCAGGTCGATAGACATGAAGAAATTACCAAATTAGAGCAGGGAGTTGCGAAAACCTCGTGAGTAAATTAAAATGTTCATACCTGGCTCATGTGATATCGGATTTCTGTGTTCAAAGATGCGAATCGAAGCTAACAATGCTACCTATGATATGGAATTCAAAAATCAAGATTTTGAAACTCAGGTCGAGAGACATGAAGAAATTAGTAAATTAGAGGAGGGAGTGGAGAAGAGCTCGTGAGTAAATTAAAATGTTCATACCTGGCTCGTGTGATATCGGATTTTAGTGTCCAAACATGCGAATCGAAGCTAACAACGCTACCTATGATATGGAATGAAAAAATCAAGATTTTGAAACTCAGGTGAGAGACATGAAGAAATTAGTAAATTAAAGGAGGGAGTTGAGAAGAGCGCGAGAGTAAACTAAATTGTTCATAGCTGTCTCGTGTGATATCGGATTTTAGTGTTCAAAGATACGAATCGAAGCTAACAACGATACCTCTGATTTGGAATTAATAAATCAAGATTTTGAAACGCAGGTCGTCAGACATGAAGAAAAATTAGTAAATTAGAGGAGGGAGTTGAGGAGAGGTCGTGAGTAAATTAAAATGTTCATACCTGGATCCTGTGATCCCAGATTTTTGTGTTCAAAGATGCGAATCGAAGCTAACAACGCTACCTATGATATGGAATATAAAAAATTAAGATTTTAAAACTCACGTCGACAGACATGAAGAAATTACAAAATTTGAGGAGGGAGTTAAGAAAAGCCCGAGAGTAGATTAAAATGTTGATACCTAGCCCATGTGAGATGCGATTTTAGTGTTCCAACATGCGAATCGAAGCTAACAACAGTAGCTATGATATGGAATTAAAAAATAAACATTTTGAAATTCAGGTCGAGAGACATGAAGAAATTAGTAAATTAGAGGAGGGAGTTGAGAGCAGCTGGTGAGTAAATTAAAATGTTCATACCTGGCTCGTGTGATATCGGATTTTTGTGTTCAAAGATGCGAATCGAAGCTAACAATGCTACCTATGATATGGAATTAAAAAATCAAGATTTTGAAACTTAGGTCGATAGACATGAAGAAATTACCAAATTTGAGGAGGGAGTTGAGAAGAGCGCGTGAGTAAATTAAAATGTTCATACCTGGCCCATGTGATATGCGATTTTAGTGTTCAAACATGCGAATCGAAGCTAACAACAGTAGCAATGATATGGAATTAAAAAATCAAGATTTTGAAACTCAGGGCCATAGACATGAAGAAATTAGTAAATCAGAGGAGGGAGTTGAGAAGAGCTCGTGAGTAAATTAAAATGTTCATACCTGGCTCCTGTGATCCCGGATTATTGTGTTCAAAGATTCGAATCGAAGCTAACAAAGTAGCTATGATATAGAATTAAAAAATCAACATTTTGAAATTCAGGTCGAGAGACATGAAGAAATTAGTAAATTAGAGGAGGGAGTGGAGAAGAGCTCGTGAGTAAATTACAATGTTCATACCTTGCTCGTTGGATATCGGATTTTTGTGTTCAGAGATGCGAATCGAAGCTAACAACACCAGCTATGATATGGAACTAAAAAATCAAGAGTTTGAAACTCAGGTCGACAGATATGAAGAAATTACCAAATTGAAGGAGGGAGTTGAGAAGAGCGTGTAAGTAAATTAAAATGTTCATACCTGGCCCATCTGATATGCGATTTTAGTGTTCCAATATGCGAATCGAAGCTAACAACAGTAGCTATGATATAGTATTAAAAAATCAAGATTTTGAAACTCTGGTCGAGAGACATGAAGAAATTAGTAAATTAGAGGAGGGAGTTGAGAAGAGCTGGTGAGTAAATTAAAATGTTCATACCTGGCTCGTGTGATATCGGATTTTTTTGTTCAAAGACGCGAATCGAAGCTAATAACAGTAGCTATGATATGGAATTAAAAAATCAAGATTTTGAAACTCAGGTCGATAGACATGAAGAAATTACCAAATTTGAGGAGGGAGTTGAGAAGAGCTCGTGAGTAAATTAAAATGTTCATAACTGGCCCATGTGCTATGCAATTTTAGTGTTCAAACATGCGAATCGAAGCGAACAACAGTAGCAATGGTATGGAATTAAAGAATCAAGATATGACGAAATTAGCAAACTTGAGGAGGGAGTTGAGAGGAGCCCTTGAGTAAATGAAAATGTTCATACGTGGCTCGTGTGATATCGGATTTTAGTGTTCAAACATGCGAATGGAAGCTAACAAGGCTAGCTATGATATGGAATTAAGAAAATCAAGATTTTGAAACTCAGCTTGAGAGACATGAAGAAATTCGCGAATTAGAAGAAGGAATTGAGAAGAGCCCGAGAGTAAATTAAAATTTTCATACGTGTCCCTTGTGATAGCGGGTTTTAGTGTTCAAACATGCGAATCGAAGCTAACAAGGCTAGCTATGATATGAAATTAAAAAATCAAGATTTTGAAACTCAGGTCGAGAGACATGATGAAATTACCAAATTTGAGGAGGGAGTTGAGAAGAGCGCGTGAGTAAATGAAAATGTTCATACCTGGCTCGAGTGATATCGGATTTTTGTGTTCAAACATGCAAATCGAAGTTAACAAGGCTAGCTATGATATGGAATTAAAAAATCAACATTTTGAAACTCAGGTCGAGAGACATGACGAAATTACCAAATTAGAGGAGGGAGTTGAGAAGAGAGCGTGAGTAAATTAAAATGTTCATACCTGGTTCGAGTGATATCGGATTTATGTGTTCAAACATGCAAATCGAAGCTAATAACGGTAGCCATGATATGGAATTAAAAAATCAAGATTTTGAGACTCAGTGCGAGAGACATGACGAAATTACCAAATTTAAGGAGGGAGTTGCGAAGAGCGCGTGAGTAAATTAAAATGTTCATAATTTGCTCGTGTGATATCGGATTTTTGTGTTCAAACATGCGAATCGAAGCTAACAAGGCTAGCTATGATATGGAACTAAAAAATCAAGATTTTTAAACTCAGGTTGAGAGACATGATGAAATTAGCAAACTTGAGGAGGGAGTTGAGAGGGGCCCTTGAGTAAATGAAAATGTTCATACCTGGCTCGAGTGATATCAACGCTAGCTATGATATGGAATTAAAACATCAACATTTTGAAACTCAGGTCGAGAGAAATGACGAAATTAGCAACCTTGACAAGGGAGTTGAGAGCAGCCCTTGAGCAAATTAAAATGTTCATACCTGGCTCGTGTGATATCGGATTTTTGTGTTCAAACATGCCAATCGAAGCCAACAACGCTACCTATGATATGGAATTAAATAATCAAGATTTTGAAACTCAGGTAGACAGACATGAAGAAATTACCAAATTTGAGGAGGGAGTTGAGAAGAGCGCGTGAGTAAATTAAAATGTTCATACCTGGCCCATGTGATATGCGATTTTAGTGTTCAAACGAGCGAATCGAAGCTAACAATTATAGCAATGATATGGAATCAAAAAATCAAGATTTTGAAACTCAGGTCGATAGACATGAAGAAATTAGTAAATTAGAGGAGGGAGTGGAGAAGAGGTCGTGAGTAAATTAAAATGTTCATACTTGGCTCCTGCGATCCCGGATGAAGAAATTAGTAAATTAGAGGAGGGAGTGGAGAAGAGCTCGTGAGTAAATTAAAATGTTCATACCTGGCTCGTCTGATATCGGCTTTTTGTGTTCAAAGTTGCGAATCGAAGCTAACAACACTAGCTATGATATGGAATTAAAAAATCAAGATTTTTAAACCCAGGTCGACAGACATAAAGAAATTCGTGAATTAGAAGAGGGAGTTGAGAAGAGCCTGAGAGTAAATTTAAATGTTCATGTCGTAATTCCGTGCTCGGCCACAACCGAGGAACAGGATCGATTCACAGAAAACGGGAAATACAACAATGCACGAAAAACAATAGAGAGAAGGGCACACTGGATGTTTTACGTGGAAAACCCTAAATGGGAAAAACCACGGGAGTGCAAGACTCCAACTATCACTATACGCGGGAATGTACAATGGCGAGCTGCAAGGCGACGACCTTGAGCTCGCTGTCCTCGCCACAGGCGGCGGTATTACACAGAGGCGTCGACCTCTTCCTTCCTCCTTCTCTCTCACACTCTCTCGGCTGCTCTCACTTCGCTCCCTCTTCGTGGAAAACAGAAAATGAGCAACAACAACAAACTGTTTTACCCTAAGTCATATTTATACACATATGACTTTCGGGCTATTTACAAATATAGCCTCAAGGGCTCTTGGCAAACATATTCACAAATATGTCCCCGCATCCGGATCTCTCTCCGGGTACATTCGTCATCCGGCTCCGTAACCGGGATCTTCATCATCCGGATCCGGATCCGGGTACTCTTCATCCGGCTTCATGCCGGGTACTCTTCATCATCCGGTTCCGTAACCGCAACCGGGCTTGCCGTCATTCATCTCCGGACATCCCATCCGGAGGGACCGAAATCCCAACAGTTCATACCTGGCTCCTGTGATCCCGGATGAAGAAATTAGTAAATTAGAGGAGGGAGTGGAGAAGAGCTCGTGAGTAGATTAAAATGTTTATACCTAGCTCGTGTGATATCGGATTTTTTTGTTCAAAGATGCGAATCGAAGCTAACAACACTAGCTATGATATGGAATTAAAAAATCAAGATTTTGAAACTCAGGTCGAGAGACATGACGAAAATAGCAAACTTGAGGAGGGAGTTGAGAGGAGCCCTTGAGTAAATTAAAATGTTCATACCTGGGTCGTGTGATATCGGATTTTTGTGTTCAAATATCCAAATCGAAGCCAACAACGCGAGCTATGATATGGAATTAAAAAATAAAGATTTTAAAACTCTGGTCGAGAGACATGACGAAATTACCAAATTTGAGAAGTGAGTTGAGAACAGCCCTTGAGTAAATTAAAATGTTCATACCTGGCTCGTGTGATATCGGATTTTTGTGTTCAAACATGCAAATCGAACCTAACAACGCTAGCTATGATATGGAATTAAAAAATCAAGATTTTGAAACTCAGGTCGAGAGACATGACGAAATTACCAAATTTGAGGAGTGAGTTGAGAACAGTCCTTGAGTAAATTAAAATGTTCATACCTGGCTCGTGTGATATCGGATTTTTGTGTTCAAACATGCAAATCGAAGCCAACAACGCTAGCTATGATATGAAATTAAAAAATCAAGAATTTGAGACTCAGGTCGAGAGACATGACGAAAATAGCAAATTTGAGGAGTGAGGTGAGAAGAGCTAGTAGGTATATTAAAATGTTCATACCTGGCTCGTGTGATATCAGATTTTTGTGTTCAAACATGCAAATCGAAGCTAACAACGCTAGCTATGATATGGAATTAAAAAATCAAGATTTTAAAACTCAGGTCGAGAGACATGACGAAAATAGCAAACTTGAGGAGGGAGTTGAGAGGAGCCCTTGAGTAAATTAAAATGTTCATACCTGGGTCGTGTGATATCGGATTTTTGTGTTCAAACATGCAAATCGAAGCTAACAACGCTAGCTATGATATGGAATTAAAAAATCAAGAATTTCAAACTCAGGTCGAGAGACATGACGAAAATAGCAAACTTGAGGAGGGAGTTGAGAGGAGCCCTTAAGTAATTAAAATGTTCATACCTGGCTCGTGTGATATCGGATTTTTGTGTTCAAACATGCGAATCGAAGCCAACTACGTGAGGTATGATATGGAATTAAAAAATCAAGATTTTGAAACTCAGGTCGAGAGACATGACGAAAATAGCAAACTTGAGGAGGGAGTTGAGAGGAGCCCTTGAGTAAATTAAAATGTTCATACCTGGCTCGTGTGATATCGGATTTTTGTGTTCAAACATGGAAATCGAAGCTTGAAACGCTAGCTATGATATGGACTTAAAAAATCAAGATTTTGAAACTCAGGTCGAGAGACATGACGAAAATAGCAAACTTGAGGAGGGAGTTGAGAGGAGCCCTTGAGTAGATTAAAATGTTCATACCTGGGTCGTGTGATATCGGATTTTTGTGTTCAAACATGCAAATCGAAGCTAACAACGCTAGCTATGATATGGAATTAAAAAATCAAGATTTTGAAACTCAGGTCGAGAGACATGACGAAAATAGCAAACTTGAGGAGGGAGTTGAGAGGAGCCCTTGAGTAGATTAAAATGTTCATACCTGGGTCGTGTGATATCGGATTTTTGTGTTCGAACATGCAAATCGAAGCTAACAACGCGAGCTATGATATGGAATTAAAAAATCAAGAATTTCAAACTCAGGTCGAGAGACATGACGAAAATAGCAAACTTGAGGAGGGAGTTGAGAGGAGCCCTTGAGTAAATTAAAATGTTCATACCTGGCTCGTGTGATATCGGATTTTTGTGTTCAAACATGCGAATCGAAGCCAACAACGCGAGCTATGATATGGAATTAAAAAATCAAGAATTTCAAACTCAGGTCGAGAGACATGACGAAAATAGCAAACTTGAGGAGGGAGTTGAGAGGAGCCCTTAAGTAATTAAAATGTTCATACCTGGCTCGTGTGATATCAGATTTTTGTGTTCAAACATGCGAATCGAAGCCAACTACGTGAGGTATGATATGGAATTAAAAAATCAAGATTTTGAAACTCAGGTCGAGAGACATGACGAAAATAGCAAACTTGAGGAGGGAGTTGAGAGGAGCCCTTGAGTAACTTAAAATGTTCATACCTGGCTCGTGTGATATCGGATTTTTGTGTTCAAACATGGAAATCGAAGCTTGAAACGCTAGCTATGATATGGACTTAAAAAATCAAGATTTTGAAACTCAGGTCGAGAGACATGACGAAAATAGCAAACTTGAGGAGGGAGTTGAGAGGAGCCCTTGAGTAGATTAAAATGTTCATACCTGGGTCGTGTGATATCGGATTTTTGTGTTCAAACATGCAAATCGAAGCTAACAACGCTAGCTATGATATGGAATTAAAAAATCAAGATTTTGAAACTCAGGTCGAGAGACATGACGAAAATAGCAAACTTGAGGAGGGAGTTGAGAGGAGCCCTTGAGTAGATTAAAATGTTCATACCTGGGTCGTGTGATATCGGATTTTTGTGTTCAAACATGCAAATCGAAGCTAACAACGCGAGCTATGATATGGAATTAAAAAATCAAGAATTTCAAACTCAGGTCGAGAGACATGACGAAAATAGCAAACTTGAGGAGGGAGTTGAGAGGAGCCCTTGAGTAAATTAAAATGTTCATACCTGGCTCGTGTGATATCGGATTTTTGTGTTCAAACATGCGAATCGAAGCCAACAACGCGAGCTATGATATGGAATTAAAAAATCAAGATTTTGAAACTCAGGTCGAGAGACATGACGAAAATAGCAAACTTGAGGAGGGAGTTGAGAGGAGCCCTTGAGTAAATTAAAATGTTCATACCTGGCTCGTGTGATATCGGATTTTTGTGTTCAAACATGCAAATGGAAGACAACAACGCTAGCTATGATATGGAATTAAAAAATAAAGATTTTGAAACTCAGGTCGAGATACATGACGAAATTACCAAATTTGAGGAGTGAGTTGAGAACAACCCTTGAGTAAATTAAAATGTTCATACCTGGCTCGTGTGATATTGGATTTTTGTGTTCAAACATGCAAATCGAAGCTAACAACGCTTGCTATGATATGGAATTAAAAAATCAAGATTTTGAAACTCAGGTCGAGAGACATGACGAAAATAGCAAACTTGAGGAGGGAGTTGAGAGGAGCCCTTGAGTAAATTAAAATGTTCATACCTGGCTCGTGTGATATCCGATTTTTGTGTTCAAACATGCGAATCGAACCCAACTACGGGAGGTATGATATGGAATTAAAAAATCAAGAATTTGAAACTCAGGTCGAGAGACATGACGAAAATAGCAAACTTGAGGAGGGAGTTGAGAGGAGCCCTTGAGTAAATTAAAATGTTCATACCTGGCTCGTGTGATATCGGATTTTTGTGTTCAAACATGCGAATCGAAGCCAACAACGCGAGCTATGATATGGAATTAAAAAATCAAGATTTTGAAACTCAGGTCGAGAGACATGACGAAAATAGCAAACTTGAGGAGGGAGTTGAGAGGAGCCCTTGAGTAAATTAAAATGTTCATACCTGGCTCGTGTGATATCGGATTTTTGTGTTCAAACATGCAAATCGAACCTAACAACGCTAGCTATGATATGGAATTAAAAAATCAAGATTTTGAAACTCAGGTCGAGAGACATGACGAAATTACCAAATTTGAGGAGTGAGTTGAGAACAGTCCTTGAGTAAATTAAAATGTTCATACCTGGCTCGTGTGATATCGGATTTTTGTGTTCAAACATGCAAATCGAAGCCAACAACGCTAGCTATGATATGAAATTAAAAAATCAAGAATTTGAGACTCAGGTCGAGAGACATGACGAAAATAGCAAATTTGAGGAGTGAGGTGACAAGAGCTAGTAGGTATATTAAAATGTTCATACCTGGCTCGTGTGATATTGGATTTTTGTGTTCAAACATGCGAATCGAAGCTAACAACGCTTGCTATGATATGGAATTAAAAAATCAAGATTTTGAAACTCAGGTCGAGAGACATGACGAAAATAGCAAACTTGAGGAGGGAGTTGAGAGGAGCCCTTCAGTAAATTAAAATGTTCATATCTGGCTCGTGTGATATCGGATTTTTGTGTTCAAACATGCGAATCGAAGCCAACAACGCGAGCTATGATATGGAATTAAAAAATCAAGAATTTCAAACTCAGGTCGAGAGACATGACGAAAATAGCAAACTTGAGGAGGGAGTTGAGAGGAGCCCTTAAGTAATTAAAATGTTCATACCTGGCTCATGTGATATCGGATTTTTGTGTTCAAACATGCGAATCGAAGCCAACTACGTGAGGTATGATATGGAATTAAAAAATCAAGATTTTGAAACTCAGGTCGAGAGACATGACGAAAATAGCAAACTTGAGGAGGGAGTTGAGAGGAGCCCTTCAGTAAATTAAAATGTTCATACCTGGCTCGTGTGATATCGGATTTTTGTGTTCAAACATGGAAATCGAAGCTTGAAACGCTAGCTATGATATGGACTTAAAAAATCAAGATTTTGAAACTCAGGTCGAGAGACATGACGAAAATAGCAAACTTGAGGAGGGAGTTGAGAGGAGCCCTTGAGTAGATTAAAATGTTCATACCTGGCTCGTGTGATATCGGATTTTTGTGTTCAAACATGCAAATCGAAGCTAACAACGCTAGCTATGATATGGAATTAAAAAATCAAGATTTTGAAACTCAGGTCGAGAGACATGACGAAATTACCAAATTTGAGGAGTGAGTTGAGAACAGGCCTTGAGTAAATTAAAATGTTCATACCTGGGTCGTGTGATATCGGATTTTTGTGTTCAAACATGCAAATCGAAGCCAACAACGCTAGCTATGATATGAAATTAAAAAATCAAGAATTTGAGACTCAGGTCGAGAGACATGACGAAAATAGCAAATTTGAGGAGTGAGGTGAGAAGAGCTAGTAGGTATATTAAAATGTTCATACCTGGCTCGTGTGATATCAGATTTTTGTGTTCAAACATGCAAATCGAAGCTAACAACGCTAGCTATGATATGGAATTAAAAAATCAAGATTTTAAAACTCAGGTCGAGAGACATGACGAAAATAGCAAACTTGAGGAGGGAGTTGAGAGGAGCCCTTGAGTAAATTAAAATGTTCATACCTGGGTCGTGTGATATCGGATTTTTGTGTTCAAACATGCAAATCGAAGCTAACAACGCTAGCTATGATATGGAATTAAAAAATCAAGAATTTCAAACTCAGGTCGAGAGACATGACGAAAATAGCAAACTTGAGGAGGGAGTTGAGAGGAGCCCTTAAGTAATTAAAATGTTCATACCTGGCTCGTGTGATATCGGATTTTTGTGTTCAAACATGCGAATCGAAGCCAACTACGTGAGGTATGATATGGAATTAAAAAATCAAGATTTTGAAACTCAGGTCGAGAGACATGACGAAAATAGCAAACTTGAGGAGGGAGTTGAGAGGAGCCCTTGAGTAAATTAAAATGTTCATACCTGGCTCGTGTGATATCGGATTTTTGTGTTCAAACATGGAAATCGAAGCTTGAAACGCTAGCTATGATATGGACTTAAAAAATCAAGATTTTGAAACTCAGGTCGAGAGACATGACGAAAATAGCAAACTTGAGGAGGGAGTTGAGAGGAGCCCTTGAGTAGATTAAAATGTTCATACCTGGGTCGTGTGATATCGGATTTTTGTGTTCAAACATGCAAATCGAAGCTAACAACGCTAGCTATGATATGGAATTAAAAAATCAAGATTTTGAAACTCAGGTCGAGAGACATGACGAAAATAGCAAACTTGAGGAGGGAGTTGAGAGGAGCCCTTGAGTAGATTAAAATGTTCATACCTGGGTCGTGTGATATCGGATTTTTGTGTTCAAACATGCAAATCGAAGCTAACAACGCGAGCTATGATATGGAATTAAAAAATCAAGAATTTCAAACTCAGGTCGAGGGACATGACGAAAATAGAAAACTTGAGGAGGGAGTTGAGAGGAGCCCTTGAGTAAATTAAAATGTTCATACCTGGCTCGTGTGATATCGGATTTTTGTGTTCAAACATGCGAATCGAAGCCAACAACGCGAGCTATGATATGGAATTAAAAAATCAAGATTTTGAAACTCAGGTCGATAGACATGACGAAAATAGCAAACTTGAGGAGGGAGTTGAGAGGAGCCCTTGAGTAAATTAAAATGTTCATACCTGGCTCGTGTGATATCGGATTTTTGTGTTCAAACATGCAAATGGAAGCCAACAACGCTAGCTATGATATGGAATTAAAAAATAAAGATTTTGAAACTCAGGTCGAGATACATGACGAAATTACCGAATTTGAGGAGTGAGTTGAGAACAACCCTTGAGTAAATTAAAATGTTCATACCTGGCTCGTGTGATATTGGATTTTTGTGTTCAAACATGCAAATCGAAGCTAACAACGCTTGCTATGATATGGAATTAAAAAATCAAGATTTTGAAACTCAGGTCGAGAGACATGACGAAAATAGCAAACTTGAGGAGGGAGTTGAGAGGAGCCCCTCAGTAAATTAAAATGTTCATATCTGGCTCGTGTGATATCGGATTTTTGTGTTCAAACATGCAAATCGAAGCCAACAACGCGAGCTATGATATGGAATTAAAAAATCAAGATTTTGAAACTCAGATCGAGAGACATGACGAAATTACCAAATTTGAGGAGTGAGTTGAGAACAGCCCTTGAGTAAATTAAAATGTTCATACCTGGCTCGTGTGATATCGGATTTTTGTGTTCAAACATGCAAATCGAAGCTTGAAACGCTGGCTATGATATGGAATTAAAAAATCAAGATTTTGAAACTTAGGTCGAGAGATATGACGAAAATAGCAAACTTGAGGAGGGAGTTGAGAGGAGCCCTTGAGTAAATTAAAATGTTCATACCTGGGTCGTGTGATATCGGATTTTTGTGTTCAAACATGCAAATCGAAGCTAACAACGCTAGCTATGATATGGAATTAAAAAATCAAGAATTTCAAACTCAGGTCGAGAGACATGACGAAAATAGCAAACTTGAGGAGGGAGTTGAGAGGAGCCCTTAAGTAATTAAAATGTTCATACCTGGCTCGTGTGATATCGGATTTTTGTGTTCAAACATGCGAATCGAAGCCAACTACGTGAGGTATGATATGGAATTAAAAAATCAAGATTTTGAAACTCAGGTCGAGAGACATGACGAAAATAGCAAACTTGAGGAGGGAGTTGAGAGGAGCCCTTGAGTAAATTAAAATGTTCATACCTGGCTCGTGTGATATCGGATTTTTGTGTTCAAACATGGAAATCGAAGCTTGAAACGCTAGCTATGATATGGACTTAAAAAATCAAGATTTTGAAACTCAGGTCGAGAGACATGACGAAAATAGCAAACTTGAGGAGGGAGTTGAGAGGAGCCCTTGAGTAGATTAAAATGTTCATACCTGGGTCGTGTGATATCGGATTTTTGTGTTCAAACATGCAAATCGAAGCTAACAACGCTAGCTATGATATGGAATTAAAAAATCAAGAATTTCAAACTCAGGTCGAGAGACATGACGAAAATAGCAAACTTGAGGAGGGAGTTGAGAGGAGCCCTTGAGTAGATTAAAATGTTCATACCTGGGTCGTGTGATATCGGATTTTTGTGTTCAAACATGCAAATCGAAGCTAACAACGCGAGCTATGATATGGAATTAAAAAATCAAGAATTTCAAACTCAGGTCGAGGGACATGACGAAAATAGAAAACTTGAGGAGGGAGTTGAGAGGAGCCCTTGAGTAAATTAAAATGTTCATACCTGGCTCGTGTGATATCGGATTTTTGTGTTCAAACATGCGAATCGAAGCCAACAACGCGAGCTATGATATGGAATTAAAAAATCAAGATTTTGAAACTCAGGTCGATAGACATGACGAAAATAGCAAACTTGAGGAGGGAGTTGAGAGGAGCCCTTGAGTAAATTAAAATGTTCATACCTGGCTCGTGTGATATCGGATTTTTGTGTTCAAACATGCAAATGGAAGCCAACAACGCTAGCTATGATATGGAATTAAAAAATAAAGATTTTGAAACTCAGGTCGAGATACATGACGAAATTACCGAATTTGAGGAGTGAGTTGAGAACAACCCTTGAGTAAATTAAAATGTTCATACCTGGCTCGTGTGATATTGGATTTTTGTGTTCAAACATGCAAATCGAAGCTAACAACGCTTGCTATGATATGGAATTAAAAAATCAAGATTTTGAAACTCAGGTCGAGAGACATGACGAAAATAGCAAACTTGAGGAGGGAGTTGAGAGGAGCCCCTCAGTAAATTAAAATGTTCATATCTGGCTCGTGTGATATCGGATTTTTGTGTTCAAACATGCAAATCGAAGCCAACAACGCGAGCTATGATATGGAATTAAAAAATCAAGATTTTGAAACTCAGATCGAGAGACATGACGAAAATAGCAAACTTGAGGAGGGAGTTGAGAGGAGCCCTTGAGTAAATTAAAATGTTCATACCTGGCTCGTGTGATATCGGATTTTTGTGTTCAAACATGCGAATCGAAGCCAACAACGCGAGCTATGATATGGAATTAAAAAATCAAGATTTTGAAACTCAGGTCGAGAGACATGACGAAAATAGCAAACTTGAGGAGGGAGTTGAGAGGAGCCCTTGAGTAGATTAAAATGTTCATACCTGGGTCGTGTGATATCGGATTTTTGTGTTCAAACATGCAAATCGAAGCTAACAACGCGAGCTATGATATGGAATTAAAAAATCAAGAATTTCAAACTCAGGTCGAGAGACATGACGAAAATAGCAAACTTGAGGAGGGAGTTGAGAGGAGCCCTTGAGTAAATTAAAATGTTCATACCTGGCTCGTGTGATATCGGATTTTTGTGTTCAAACATGCGAATCGAAGCCAACAACGCGAGCTATGATATGGAATTAAAAAATCAAGATTTTGAAACTCAGGTCGAGAGACATGACGAAAATAGCAAACTTGAGGAGGGAGTTGAGAGGAGCCCTTGAGTAAATTAAAATGTTCATACCTGGCTCGTGTGATATCGGATTTTTGTGTTCAAACATGCAAATGGAAGACAACAACGCTAGCTATGATATGGAATTAAAAAATAAAGATTTTGAAACTCAGGTCGAGATACATGACGAAATTACCAAATTTGAGGAGTGAGTTGAGAACAACCCTTGAGTAAATTAAAATGTTCATACCTGGCTCGTGTGATATTGGATTTTTGTGTTCAAACATGCAAATCGAAGCTAACAACGCTTGCTATGATATGGAATTAAAAAATCAAGATTTTGAAACTCAGGTCGAGAGACATGACGAAAATAGCAAACTTGAGGAGGGAGTTGAGAGGAGCCCTTGAGTAAATTAAAATGTTCATACCTGGCTCGTGTGATATCCGATTTTTGTGTTCAAACATGCGAATCGAACCCAACTACGGGAGGTATGATATGGAATTAAAAAATCAAGAATTTGAAACTCAGGTCGAGAGACATGACGAAAATAGCAAACTTGAGGAGGGAGTTGAGAGGAGCCCTTGAGTAAATTAAAATGTTCATACCTGGCTCGTGTGATATCGGATTTTTGTGTTCAAACATGCGAATCGAAGCCAACAACGCGAGCTATGATATGGAATTAAAAAATCAAGATTTTGAAACTCAGGTCGAGAGACATGACGAAAATAGCAAACTTGAGGAGGGAGTTGAGAGGAGCCCTTGAGTAAATTAAAATGTTCATACCTGGCTCGTGTGATATCGGATTTTTGTGTTCAAACATGCAAATCGAACCTAACAACGCTAGCTATGATATGGAATTAAAAAATCAAGATTTTGAAACTCAGGTCGAGAGACATGACGAAATTACCAAATTTGAGGAGTGAGTTGAGAACAGTCCTTGAGTAAATTAAAATGTTCATACCTGGCTCGTGTGATATCGGATTTTTGTGTTCAAACATGCAAATCGAAGCCAACAACGCTAGCTATGATATGAAATTAAAAAATCAAGAATTTGAGACTCAGGTCGAGAGACATGACGAAAATAGCAAATTTGAGGAGTGAGGTGACAAGAGCTAGTAGGTATATTAAAATGTTCATACCTGGCTCGTGTGATATTGGATTTTTGTGTTCAAACATGCGAATCGAAGCTAACAACGCTTGCTATGATATGGAATTAAAAAATCAAGATTTTGAAACTCAGGTCGAGAGACATGACGAAAATAGCAAACTTGAGGAGGGAGTTGAGAGGAGCCCTTCAGTAAATTAAAATGTTCATATCTAGCTCGTGTGATATCGGATTTTTGTGTTCAAACATGCGAATCGAAGCCAACAACGCGAGCTATGATATGGAATTAAAAAATCAAGAATTTCAAACTCAGGTCGAGAGACATGACGAAAATAGCAAACTTGAGGAGGGAGTTGAGAGGAGCCCTTAAGTAATTAAAATGTTCATACCTGGCTCATGTGATATCGGATTTTTGTGTTCAAACATGCGAATCGAAGCCAACTACGTGAGGTATGATATGGAATTAAAAAATCAAGATTTTGAAACTCAGGTCGAGAGACATGACGAAAATAGCAAACTTGAGGAGGGAGTTGAGAGGAGCCCTTCAGTAAATTAAAATGTTCATACCTGGCTCGTGTGATATCGGATTTTTGTGTTCAAACATGGAAATCGAAGCTTGAAACGCTAGCTATGATATGGACTTAAAAAATCAAGATTTTGAAACTCAGGTCGAGAGACATGACGAAAATAGCAAACTTGAGGAGGGAGTTGAGAGGAGCCCTTGAGTAGATTAAAATGTTCATACCTGGCTCGTGTGATATCGGATTTTTGTGTTCAAACATGCAAATCGAAGCTAACAACGCTAGCTATGATATGGAATTAAAAAATCAAGATTTTGAAACTCAGGTCGAGAGACATGACGAAATTACCAAATTTGAGGAGTGAGTTGAGAACAGGCCTTGAGTAAATTAAAATGTTCATACCTGGCTCGTGTGATATCGGATTTTTGTGTTCAAACATGCAAATCGAAGCCAACAACGCTAGCTATGATATGAAATTAAAAAATCAAGAATTTGAGACTCAGGTCGAGAGACATGACGAAAATAGCAAATTTGAGGAGTGAGGTGAGAAGAGCTAGTAGGTATATTAAAATGTTCATACCTGGCTCGTGTGATATCAGATTTTTGTGTTCAAACATGCAAATCGAAGCTAACAACGCTAGCTATGATATGGAATTAAAAAATCAAGATTTTAAAACTCAGGTCGAGAGACATGACGAAAATAGCAAACTTGAGGAGGGAGTTGAGAGGAGCCCTTGAGTAAATTAAAATGTTCATACCTGGGTCGTGTGATATCGGATTTTTGTGTTCAAACATGCAAATCGAAGCTAACAACGCTAGCTATGATATGGAATTAAAAAATCAAGAATTTCAAACTCAGGTCGAGAGACATGACGAAAATAGCAAACTTGAGGAGGGAGTTGAGAGGAGCCCTTAAGTAATTAAAATGTTCATACCTGGCTCGTGTGATATCGGATTTTTGTGTTCAAACATGCGAATCGAAGCCAACTACGTGAGGTATGATATGGAATTAAAAAATCAAGATTTTGAAACTCAGGTCGAGAGACATGACGAAAATAGCAAACTTGAGGAGGGAGTTGAGAGGAGCCCTTGAGTAAATTAAAATGTTCATACCTGGCTCGTGTGATATCGGATTTTTGTGTTCAAACATGGAAATCGAAGCTTGAAACGCTAGCTATGATATGGACTTAAAAAATCAAGATTTTGAAACTCAGGTCGAGAGACATGACGAAAATAGCAAACTTGAGGAGGGAGTTGAGAGGAGCCCTTGAGTAGATTAAAATGTTCATACCTGGGTCGTGTGATATCGGATTTTTGTGTTCAAACATGCAAATCGAAGCTAACAACGCTAGCTATGATATGGAATTAAAAAATCAAGATTTTGAAACTCAGGTCGAGAGACATGACGAAAATAGCAAACTTGAGGAGGGAGTTGAGAGGAGCCCTTGAGTAGATTAAAATGTTCATACCTGGGTCGTGTGATATCGGATTTTTGTGTTCAAACATGCAAATCGAAGCTAACAACGCGAGCTATGATATGGAATTAAAAAATCAAGAATTTCAAACTCAGGTCGAGGGACATGACGAAAATAGAAAACTTGAGGAGGGAGTTGAGAGGAGCCCTTGAGTAAATTAAAATGTTCATACCTGGCTCGTGTGATATCGGATTTTTGTGTTCAAACATGCGAATCGAAGCCAACAACGCGAGCTATGATATGGAATTAAAAAATCAAGATTTTGAAACTCAGGTCGATAGACATGACGAAAATAGCAAACTTGAGGAGGGAGTTGAGAGGAGCCCTTGAGTAAATTAAAATGTTCATACCTGGCTCGTGTGATATCGGATTTTTGTGTTCAAACATGCAAATGGAAGCCAACAACGCTAGCTATGATATGGAATTAAAAAATAAAGATTTTGAAACTCAGGTCGA
Source organism: Azolla caroliniana (assembly GCF_043228905.1). Lineage (NCBI taxonomy): Eukaryota > Viridiplantae > Streptophyta > Polypodiopsida > Salviniales > Salviniaceae > Azolla > Azolla caroliniana. The sequence goes on from NW_028230443.1 coordinate 22,446,585, forward strand.
GATACATGACGAAATTACCGAATTTGAGGAGTGAGTTGAGAACAACCCTTGAGTAAATTAAAATGTTCATACCTGGCTCGTGTGATATTGGATTTTTGTGTTCAAACATGCAAATCGAAGCTAACAACGCTTGCTATGATATGGAATTAAAAAATCAAGATTTTGAAACTCAGGTCGAGAGACATGACGAAAATAGCAAACTTGAGGAGGGAGTTGAGAGGAGCCCCTCAGTAAATTAAAATGTTCATATCTGGCTCGTGTGATATCGGATTTTTGTGTTCAAACATGCAAATCGAAGCCAACAACGCGAGCTATGATATGGAATTAAAAAATCAAGATTTTGAAACTCAGATCGAGAGACATGACGAAATTACCAAATTTGAGGAGTGAGTTGAGAACAGCCCTTGAGTAAATTAAAATGTTCATACCTGGCTCGTGTGATATCGGATTTTTGTGTTCAAACATGCAAATCGAAGCTTGAAACGCTGGCTATGATATGGAATTAAAAAATCAAGATTTTGAAACTTAGGTCGAGAGATATGACGAAAATAGCAAACTTGAGGAGGGAGTTGAGAGGAGCCCTTGAGTAAATTAAAATGTTCATACCTGGGTCGTGTGATATCGGATTTTTGTGTTCAAACATGCAAATCGAAGCTAACAACGCTAGCTATGATATGGAATTAAAAAATCAAGAATTTCAAACTCAGGTCGAGAGACATGACGAAAATAGCAAACTTGAGGAGGGAGTTGAGAGGAGCCCTTAAGTAATTAAAATGTTCATACCTGGCTCGTGTGATATCGGATTTTTGTGTTCAAACATGCGAATCGAAGCCAACTACGTGAGGTATGATATGGAATTAAAAAATCAAGATTTTGAAACTCAGGTCGAGAGACATGACGAAAATAGCAAACTTGAGGAGGGAGTTGAGAGGAGCCCTTGAGTAAATTAAAATGTTCATACCTGGCTCGTGTGATATCGGATTTTTGTGTTCAAACATGGAAATCGAAGCTTGAAACGCTAGCTATGATATGGACTTAAATAATCAAGATTTTGAAACTCAGGTCGAGAGACATGACGAAAATAGCAAACTTGAGGAGGGAGTTGAGAGGAGCCCTTGAGTAGATTAAAATGTTCATACCTGGGTCGTGTGATATCGGATTTTTGTGTTCAAACATGCAAATCGAAGCTAACAACGCTAGCTATGATATGGAATTAAAAAATCAAGATTTTGAAACTCAGGTCGAGAGACATGACGAAAATAGCAAACTTGAGGAGGGAGTTGAGAGGAGCCCTTGAGTAGATTAAAATGTTCATACCTGGGTCGTGTGATATCGGATTTTTGTGTTCAAACATGCAAATCGAAGCTAACAACGCGAGCTATGATATGGAATTAAAAAATCAAGAATTTCAAACTCAGGTCGAGAGACATGACGAAAATAGCAAACTTGAGGAGGGAGTTGAGAGGAGCCCTTGAGTAAATTAAAATGTTCATACCTGGCTCGTGTGATATCGGATTTTTGTGTTCAAACATGCGAATCGAAGCCAACAACGCGAGCTATGATATGGAATTAAAAAATCAAGATTTTGAAACTCAGGTCGAGAGACATGACGAAAATAGCAAACTTGAGGAGGGAGTTGAGAGGAGCCCTTGAGTAAATTAAAATGTTCATACCTGGCTCGTGTGATATCGGATTTTTGTGTTCAAACATGCAAATGGAAGACAACAACGCTAGCTATGATATGGAATTAAAAAATAAAGATTTTGAAACTCAGGTCGAGATACATGACGAAATTACCAAATTTGAGGAGTGAGTTGAGAACAACCCTTGAGTAAATTAAAATGTTCATACCTGGCTCGTGTGATATTGGATTTTTGTGTTCAAACATGCAAATCGAAGCTAACAACGCTTGCTATGATATGGAATTAAAAAATCAAGATTTTGAAACTCAGGTCGAGAGACATGACGAAAATAGCAAACTTGAGGAGGGAGTTGAGAGGAGCCCTTGAGTAAATTAAAATGTTCATACCTGGCTCGTGTGATATCCGATTTTTGTGTTCAAACATGCGAATCGAACCCAACTACGGGAGGTATGATATGGAATTAAAAAATCAAGAATTTGAAACTCAGGTCGAGAGACATGACGAAAATAGCAAACTTGAGGAGGGAGTTGAGAGGAGCCCTTGAGTAAATTAAAATGTTCATACCTGGCTCGTGTGATATCGGATTTTTGTGTTCAAACATGCGAATCGAAGCCAACAACGCGAGCTATGATATGGAATTAAAAAATCAAGATTTTGAAACTCAGGTCGAGAGACATGACGAAAATAGCAAACTTGAGGAGGGAGTTGAGAGGAGCCCTTGAGTAAATTAAAATGTTCATACCTGGCTCGTGTGATATCGGATTTTTGTGTTCAAACATGCAAATCGAACCTAACAACGCTAGCTATGATATGGAATTAAAAAATCAAGATTTTGAAACTCAGGTCGAGAGACATGACGAAATTACCAAATTTGAGGAGTGAGTTGAGAACAGTCCTTGAGTAAATTAAAATGTTCATACCTGGCTCGTGTGATATCGGATTTTTGTGTTCAAACATGCGAATCGAAGCCAACAACGCGAGCTATGATATGGAATTAAAAAATCAAGATTTTGAAACTCAGGTCGAGAGACATGACGAAAATAGCAAACTTGAGGAGGGAGTTGAGAGGAGCCCTTGAGTAAATTAAAATGTTCATACCTGGCTCGTGTGATATCGGATTTTTGTGTTCAAACATGCAAATGGAAGCCAACAACACTAGCTATGATATGGAATTAAAAAATAAAGATTTTGAAACTCAGGTCGAGATACATGACGAAATTACCGAATTTGAGGAGTGAGTTGAGAACAACCCTTGAGTAAATTAAAATGTTCATACCTGGCTCGTGTGATATTGGATTTTTGTGTTCAAACATGCAAATCGAAGCTAACAACGCTTGCTATGATATGGAATTAAAAAATCAAGATTTTGAAACTCAGGTCGAGAGACATGACGAAAATAGCAAACTTGAGGAGGGAGTTGAGAGGAGCCCCTCAGTAAATTAAAATGTTCATATCTGGCTCGTGTGATATCGGATTTTTGTGTTCAAACATGCAAATCGAAGCCAACAACGCGAGCTATGATATGGAATTAAAAAATCAAGATTTTGAAACTCAGATCGAGAGACATGACGAAATTACCAAATTTGAGGAGTGAGTTGAGAACAGCCCTTGAGTAAATTAAAATGTTCATACCTGGCTCGTGTGATATCGGATTTTTGTGTTCAAACATGCAAATCGAAGCTTGAAACGCTAGCTATGATATGGAATTAAAAAATCAAGATTTTGAAACTCAGGTCGAGAGACATGACGAAAATAGCAAACTTGAGGAGGGAGTTGAGAGGAGCCCTTGAGTAAATTAAAATGTTCATACCTGGCTCGTGTGATATCGGATTTTTGTGTTCAAACATGCAAATCGAAGCTTGAACCGCTAGCTATGATATGGAATTAAAAAATCAAGATTTTGAAACTCAGGTCGAGAGACATGACGAAAATAGCAAACTTGAGGAGGGAGTTGAGAGGAGCCCTTGAGTAGATTAAAATGTTCATACCTGGGTCGTGTGATATCGGATTTTTGTGTTCAAATATGCGAATCGAAGCCAACTACGTGAGGTATGATATGGAATTAAAAAATCAAGATTTTGAAACTCAGGTCGAGAGACATGACGAAAATAGCAAACTTGAGTAGGGAGTTGAGAGGAGCCCTTGAGTAAATTAAAATGTTCATACCTGGCTCGTGTGATATCGGATTTTTGTGTTCAAACATGCAAATCGAAGCTTGAACCGCTAGCTATGATATGGAATTAAAAAATCAAGATTTTGAAACTCAGGTCGAGAGACATGACGAAAATAGCAAACTTGAGGAGGGAGTTGAGAGGAGCCCTTGAGTAGATTAAAATGTTCATACCTGGGTCGTGTGATATCGGATTTTTGTGTTCAAAGATGCAAATCGAAGCTAACAACGCTAGCTATGATATGGAATTAAAAAATCAAAAATTTCAAACTCAGGTCGAGAGACATGACGAAAATAGCAAACTTGAGGAGGGAGTTGAGAGGAGCCCTTGAGTAAATTAAAATGTTCATACCTGGCTCGTGTGATATTGGATTTTTGTGTTCAAACATGCGAATCGAAGCTAACAACGCTTGCTATGATATGGAATTAAAAAATCAAGATTTTGAAACTCAGGTCGAGAGACATGACGAAAATAGCAAACTTGAGGAGGGAGTTGAGAGGAGCCCCTCAGTAAATTAAAATGTTCATATCTGGCTCGTGTGATATCGGATTTTTGTGTTCAAACATGCAAATCGAAGCCAACAACGCGAGCTATGATATGGAATTAAAAAATCAAGATTTTGAAACTCAGATCGAGAGACATGACGAAATTACCAAATTTGAGGAGTGAGTTGAGAACAGCCCTTGAGTAAATTAAAATGTTCATACCTGGCTCGTGTGATATCGGATTTTTGTGTTCAAACATGCAAATCGAAGCTTGAAACGCTGGCTATGATATGGAATTAAGAAATCAAGATTTTGAAACTCAGGTCGAGAGACATGACGAAAATAGCAAACTTGAGGAGGGAGTTGAGAGGAGCCCTTGAGTAAATTAAAATGTTCATACCTGGGTCGTGTGATATCGGATTTTTGTGTTCAAAGATGCAAATCGAAGCTAACAACGCTAGCTATGATATGGAATTAAAAAATCAAGAATTTCAAACTCAGGTCGAGAGACATGACGAAAATAGCAAACTTGAGGAGGGAGTTGAGAGGAGCCCTTAAGTAATTAAAATGTTCATACCTGGCTCGTGTGATATCGGATTTTTGTGTTCAAACATGCGAATCGAAGCCAACTACGTGAGGTATGATATGGAATTAAAAAATCAAGATTTTGAAACTCAGGTCGAGAGACATGACGAAAATAGCAAACTTGAGGAGGGAGTTGAGAGGAGCCCTTGAGTAAATTAAAATGTTCATACCTGGCTCGTGTGATATCGGATTTTTGTGTTCAAACATGCAAATCGAAGCTTGAACCGCTAGCTATGATATGGAATTAAAAAATCAAGATTTTGAAACTCAGGTCGAGAGACATGACGAAAATAGCAAACTTGAGGAGGGAGTTGAGAGGAGCCCTTGAGTAGATTAAAATGTTCATACCTGGGTCGTGTGATATCGGATTTTTGTGTTCAAATATGCAAATCGAAGCTAACGACGCTAGCTATGATATGGAATTAAAAAATCAAAAATTTCAAACTCAGGTCGAGAGACATGACGAAAATAGCAAACTTGAGGAGGGAGTTGAGAGGAGCCCTTGAGTAAATTAAAATGTTCATACCTGGCTCGTGTGATATCGGATTTTTGTGTTCAAACATGCGAATCGAAGCCAACAACGTGGAAAACCCTATACGGGAAAAACCACGGGAGTGCGAGACTCCAAACCAAACTATGCACAGAGAAATATACAATGGGGAGTTGCAAGGCAACGACCTTGAGCTCGCTTCCTTCGCCACAGGCGGCGGTATTACACAGAGGCGTCTACCTCTTCCTCTCTCGCGCTCTATCTCTCTCTCTCTCTCTCTCACGGCTGCTTACACTTCACTCCTCTTGAGTGGAAAAACAGAAAAATGAGAAGCAACAGTAAAACTGTTTGCCCTAAGTCATATTTATACTTATATGACTTTGGGCCATTTACAACTATAGCCTCACGGGCCCATAGCGAACATATTCACGGATATGTCCCTGCATCCGGATTGCTCTCCGGGTACATTCGTCATCCGGTACCGAAACCGGGGTCTTCGTCATCCGGATCCGAAACTGAAACCGGGCTTGTCGGCATTCATCTCCGATATCCGACCATCCCATCCGAAAGGGACCGAAATCCCAACAAACTCCCCCTTCACTTCGGCATGGGATGTCTCTCCAATCCGATCCTCTTCCGGCATGCTTCCAGCTTGTCGGGTGTGAGCACCTTGGTCAGCATATCCGACCCGTTCTCGTCCGTGTGGACCTTCGTCAGCACGAACTCCTTGTCTTCTATCCTTTCCCGGATCCAGTGATATCTTCGCTGGATGTGCTTCGTCCGGGAGTGATAGGCCGCGTTCTTCGCAAGGTGGATTGCACTCTGACTGTCGCAGTAGAGTCGGTACTCCTCCTGTTGGATACCGAGCTCTCTAATGAAGTCCTTCATCCATATTATCTCCTTGCCGGCTTCAACAGCCGCCATGTACTCCGCCTCCGTGGTTGACAACGCAACCGTCTTCTGCAGCCTCGACTGCCATGAAACAGCTCCCCCTGCATACGTCATCACATACCCTGATGTGGACCGGCTGGTATCTGCATCAGCCGACATATCCGAATCGGTGAAACCGTCGAGTTCGGGTTTACCGGAGCCGAATCGGAGGCACACGTTTGCTGTGCCCTTCAGGTATCGGAGTATCCACTTGGCCGCGTTCCAATGCTCTTTGCCGGGATTGCTCATGTACCGGCTCACCACTCCGACTGCATATCCTATGTCCGGTCTCGTACACACCATGGCGTACATCAAGCTCCCGACGGCTGAGGCATACGACACTTTCATCATATCCTCCTTTTCAGCCTTTGTCTTGGGACTTTGCTTGCTGGACAGCTTGCAGTTTGCCGGGAGGGTCGATCCGACCGGTCTTGCTTCCGACATGTTGAACCGGTGAAGCACCTTCGTCACGTACTTCTCCTGTGACAGCCACAATTGCTTCTTCTTCCGGTCCCGGATGATGTGCATCCCTAGTATTTGCCTCGCCGGACCCAGGTCCTTCATTGAGAAGGTTCGGTGAAGAGCCTTCTTCAGCATCCGTATCTTGACCTGGTCCCGTCCGACGATCAACATGTCGTCCACGTACAGGAGGAGTATTAGAAAGTCTCCTCCTTCGAACTTCTTCACAAACACGCAGTGGTCGGACTGCGTTTTGAGGTACCCTTCGTCGGTCATGAAGGAGTCGAACTTCCGGTACCATTGCCGGGGAGCCTGCTTCAGTCCGTAAAGGCTCTTCTTCAGCCGGCATACCAGGTGCTCCTTCCCTTTCTTCTCGAATCCTTCCGGTTGCTGCATGTAGATCTCTTCTTCGAGGTCACCGTGAAGGAATGCCGTCGTCACGTCCATCTGTTCTACCTCGAGGTCCATGCTTGCCGCTATGCTCAGCACCGTCCGGATGGAGGTCATCTTCACTACCGGGGAGAATATCTCGTCGAAGTCGACGCCCTTCTTCTGCTGAAACCCCTTCACCACGATCCTGGCTTTGTATCTCGGGGGTTTTCCGGCATCTCCCGGTTTCAGCTTGAACACCCACTTGTTTCGAAGTGCCCGCTTTCCTTTCGGCAACTCCACAAGTTCATATGTGTGGTTCTCATGCAGGGAATCCATCTCGTCCTGCATGGCACTCAACCACCTACGGCTCTGGGTGTCATGCTTTGCTTCTTCAAAGCTCTCCGGCTCCCCCTCGTCGGTTAGCAGCACGTGCTCTGGTTCCGGAAATCTCCGGGGGGCCCTTCTCTCTCTTAGAGGATATCTCCGTTCCGGAGCTTCGGTAACCGGTTCTTCCGATTCTTCTTCATCCGAATCCATTTCGGGATCGGGGCCGGTTCCGGTATCATTTTCGTCTTCTTCGGCCGGTTCGGTTTCTTCACCGTCTTCGGCCGGATCCTCGAGTGCTAACCGGTCCCTTGCCGGTCGGGACTGCTCCTCGTAGAGTTTATCCTCACCGGTCGACTTGGAGCTCTTCATCTTCTCCTCCGACTCCCAGTCGGCGAGTGTCTTGTCCTCCATGAAGATGATGTCTCGACTCCTGAATATCTTCTTGTCGACTGGGTCCCATACTCGGTAGCCGAACTCGTCGTCGCCGTAACCGAGGAATATGCATGGCCGGGTCTTTGGATCTAGCTTTCCTCTCCGGTCCTTTGCCACATGCACGTATGTGAGACACCCGAACACCTTCAGATGCCGGTAGGACACTTCCCTACCGGTCCACACTCTCTGCGGCGTGTCTCCGTCCAAAGGTACTGAGGGTGATCTGTTTATCACATATGTCGCCGTCGACATTGCCTCAGCCCAAAACCCCTTGGGTAATTTCGCATGCGCCAGCATACTCCGGACCCTCTCCATTATGGTCCGGTTCATCTTCTCGGCCAGCCCGTTCAGTTCCGGCGTCTTCGGCACAGTATGTTGGGGACGAGGGGCCGTCAGTGCGGAAGATCAAGAAGCATTCGATTGCTGAGAGTACCTGCGTATGACAGATTGTATGTCGTTGCACAGAGAGAGAGAGAGGGAGAGAGAGGCACTAAACGACTCTTTATTTCATAAAGCAATAATACAACAACCAACCTTACAAAGAGGTTACAAGGTCACTATATATAGTGACCGACTTAGGGCAACTACCCTTTATGCTAATTACATAAATGGCCAAATACGAGATAGTGTGAATACGTCCATTATACACATGTATTCGACACTCCCCCGTAATGGGCGTATACATGGGTTATCTAAGATTACAGGTATAGACTTAGGTTCTCGGACATATCAGCTTTGTTCGAGTCGGCAGGGTCCGAAGGCAGAAGACTGAACTGGTCGGGTCGGAACAGTTGAAGCCGATCATTAAGGAACTGATGTCGGTTGTCGGAACCATCCTGCTCTGTGTCCGGCTCTAACCGGACTGGTTTGTCGTTACGCCCATCTGATGCCGAAGAGACCGAAAGCGGTCTGCCGAAAGACACTTGGTCATTCCATCTGCGACATTGTCGGTTGTGGATATTTTCTCTAGACCGATTTTCCCTGAAATGACGCAGTCCCGAACGAAGTGATATCGAACGTCGATATGTTTGGAGGCGTTGTGGTGAACCGGATTTTTCGACAAGGCAACAACACCTTGACTGTCGCTGTAGACAACTGGAGCCGAGTCATGGTCGACTTGTCGAAACGTGTGCGCCAGCCGACCGAGCCACAAAGCTTCTTTTGCTGCGTCGGACGCAGCTACATATTCTGCTTCGGTCGTTGAGGTCGCTGTGCACTCCTGAAGTTTCGACTTCCACGAGATTGCTCCATTGCCGAATTTGAAGCAGTATCCGGTTGTTGATTTCCGACTGTCGATACAGCCGGCGAAGTCCGAGTCGGTGTAACCGACTACGCCTGAGGTTCGGTTCGGACCGAAAAGAATGTCGTGGTCTTTTGTGCCAGCCAGATATCTGAACACATGCTTGACTGCGTTCCAATGCGATCGGCCAGGGTTGTGCATAAATCTGCTAACGACTCCTACGGCGTGAGAAATATCAGGCCGTGTCGCGACCATCAGGTACATAAGGGAGCCGACTGCCGGTGCATACGGTACCGACTTCATATCTTCCCCCTCCGGACCGGATGTCGGGCAGTCTCGCTGAGAGAGCCGAAGATTCATGGGGAGCGGGGTTGAAGCAGATTTGGCTGATTGCATGTTGAAGCGTTCTAAGACACGTCCGATATAGTCGGTCTGAGACAAAAAAAGATGTCGTTTATCGCGATGCCGACTAATCTTCATGCCAAGGATGTGTCGTGCCGGACCGAGGTCCTTCATGGCAAACTTCAACCGCAGTTGCCGAACGAGATCGGCAAGTTCGCCCGCGTGGCGTCCAGAAAGTAGCATGTCGTCCACGTAAATGATGAGGAAGATGGGTGATCCATCTTGAGCTGTGTTGGTGAAAAGACAATGGTCCTCATCGCTTTTGGAGAAGCCGATCGATTGGATGAAGTCGTCGAACTTCTTGTACCATTGTCGTGGTGCTTGTTTGAGGCCGTATAGACTCTTCCTGAGTCGGCAGACTAGATGTTCTTGGCCAGGTGCCACGAAGCCTTTTGGCTGCTCCATATAAATTTCCTCCTCAAGATCACCATGGAGGAAGGCTGTTTTGACATCTAGCTGAATCAGCTCCAAGTTGTCGGCTGCCACTACGCCGAGCAGAAAACGAAGGGTTGTCATTTTCACCACTGGTGAAAAAATCTCGTCGAAGTCGACGCCATATTCTTGTCGGAAGCCCTTCGCAACTAATCTGGCCTTGTACTTTGGGGTGGTCGAATCAGACGTCTCTTTTAGTCGATAAACCCACTTGCAAGGAAGAGCACGTCGGTTCCTAGGTAATTCGACCAGATCCCAAGTCTTGTTTGCCCGAATGGAGTGCATTTCCGACTCCATCGCCAGATGCCAGGTGGCGGAATCGACAGATGTCGATGCTTCTTCGTAAGACGTCGGTTCGCCGGCGTCGGTGAAGAAAATTCCAGGAGAATATCTCTCCGGAGGTTGCGACAGTCTCTCGGATCGTCGAGGTATGATTGGACTGCTCGCATCGGGTATCGTGGTCGGATGGTCCGAAACCGAATCATTCGGCTGTGCCGAGTCAGAGTTGTCCGAGTCGGTAGTGTAAGGTTCAGCTACCCGTGAAGCTGACCGTGTGTTGAGAGCGGGGCCTTCTTGAAGGGTCGACACATCGGAAAATGTTACCCTTCGGACTTCGGTCGGTTTTTCGACTGATGGGTTCATAGCCGACTCGTTGAACACAACGTCCGAACTTCGAACGATTTGTCTGCGTTCGGGGTCCCAGAGTCGGTATCCCATTTCGCCGTCGGATCCATATCCAAGGAAAATGCATTTCCTGGACCGAGGTGCAAGTTTTCGGCGATCATCTTTCGGAATGAGGGCGTACGCCTCGCATCCGAAGATCCTCAGCTTGTCGTAATTCGGCTTACTGCCGATCCATAGTTCCTGAGGAATTTGAAGTCCTAGAGGTCTACTTGGCGACATATTGATTATGTGTACTGCCGTGAGTAGAGCCTCTGCCCAGAAGCCATCCGACAGTCCGGAGTGTTGGAGCATGGAAACTATCCGTTCTTGGATTGTCCGATTCATGCGTTCGGCAATCCCGTTTTGCTCCGGACTGTGTGGTGCCGTAAATTCACGTCGGATGCCGCGTTGTCGGCAGAATTTGACGAATTCTTCTGATTTGAACTCTCCCCCATTGTCGGTCCGAAAGCATTTCAGTTTGCGGTCGGTTTGATTTTCTACCATAGCGAGCCACTCTGAGAAGATCGAGAAGACCCGATCTTTGGTGCGAATCGGATAAGCCCACACCTTTCGAGTCGAGTCGTCAATAAAAGTGACGAAGTAAGAGGCACCGCCAAGAGACTGATGCGGCATTGGGCCACAGACGTCCGAGTGGACTAAATCGAGAGGTCTCGTTTCTCTTGGTGCTGATGTCGGGTGTGATGCGGCTACTTGTTTGCCATACTGGCAATGCTCGCAAAATTGATGGTCCGAGAAGGAGAGTTTGGGGATGTATCCGGCTCTAGATAGGTGCGTGATGCCGGCCTTGCTGAGGTGTCCCAGTCTTCGGTGCCATAGTGATGACACAGGAATATCCACCAAAAACAGGTTACCCTCTCTGAGCGTAACATGTAACGGATACAGTGAGTGTATCTTGGGTCCTCTAGCAAGCAGGAGGTTCCCCCTGTGGAGTGTCCACCCTCCCGAGGAAAAACCGGCACGAATGCCGTCTTCATCTAGTTGTCCGACTGAGATCAATGGCCTTGAGAGCTCGGGTACATGTCGGACATTGTGGAGTACAAGTGTAGAGCCACCTGCAAGGTTGAGCTCTACTGTGCCGATTCCGATGATGTCACAGTGTTGCGAGTTGCCGACTCGAACTGAGTCGGAGTGACGGATCGTATATTGCCGAAATTGGGACCGATGAGGAGTCACATGAAATGACGCGCCCGAATCCAAGAGCCATGTGCTCGATTCTTCAGTCGTGAGCAGAACTTCTGATCCGACTGGATTTTCGATTGATAGTATATTCGGGTCGTCCGGTAGTACATCAGCTGAGAAGCTGACGTAATTGATCTCCTCATGCCGGCCACTCTTCTTGTTGTTCTTGTTCTTGAGTGCGCGGCAGTCGGCTTTGATGTGTCCGGGTTTCTTGCAATAGTTGCAGATTCGGTTATCCCGTGACTGGCTCCGTCTTCGCTGATTGTTCGGCGGCCGTGAGGAATCTCTTCCTCGTATGTTCGATCGGTCTGTCGAACCTTGTACTACGTAAGCGTCGTCTGTTGAGTCTTTGGCGAAAGACTTTCTCCGAGCTGCTTCGGTCAGGATTGCGCTCGTGACTTCGGAGTATTTAACAGCCGTGGTTGACGCGTTGCACACGGTTGTGACGAAAGTTTCCCATGATGAGGGAAGGCTGCTCATGAGTATCATTGCTCTGAGTTCATCCTCTATTGCCGTCCCCTGTGACGAGATTTGGGAGCTTATGCTTTCGTACTCATTTAGGTGTGCTTGAACCGAATCGGATTCTTTCATCCGCAAGTTGTAGAGGCGCCGGATCAGAAACATCTTCGTTGCGGCGACCTTCTTTTCGTAAGTGTCCGACAGTGTTTTCCACAGTTCGAATGCTGTCGTACACGATTGCACCGTAAAATATACCGATTCCGATAGGTGCATCCGAATCGTGGCGCGGACGATTCTGTCCAGCTTCTGCCACTCGATTGGTTTGTATCCTTCTGGAGGTTCTTCATTTTCGATGGGATCGATTTGCCCCTTGACTATGAGATAGTCCTGCATTTGCTCCTTCCAGAAGTTGAAGTTCGATCCATCGAACTTTCGTAGACTCATTTCTGACGAGCCGGATGTTGATGCCATCAAATTCGGTTTCGGTTGACGAAGCTCGGTTCGGAGTTGACTACGAACCTTGTTGGGGTGCAGCCGGTTGGCTCACCCGATATCGTTCTAGTCGGATTTGAACCCGAGTCGGTTCGGCTTCGGAACTTGCTCGAATTGACTCCGGTAGCTTGAGGGACAGAACCGACTGGTCTTCCCGAATGATGCCGAGTCGGAGTGAGCCCGGTTCGCTTCGGATATATATGCCGAATACCGATTATTGAAACCGATTATCTGGACCGATTCTGCTTCGGTTGACTGCAGCGATGAGAGAGACGGATCCGACTGATCCTCCCGAATGTCGATCAGCCAGATGAAGCACGAATTTGGGTTGTTGTCAAAGTTGCACAAGGGGATTTCACCTCGAGCGGTTACGATCACAAGGGACAGAGTACAACCTGCTGGCTTACTCCAAGCAAGGGGATCTAACGCGATGAGGTGCAAACCTCGTTTTTGTTCTTCTTCTCTCTTTCTTCGAATGACGCGAATGCTGTGCAGGCCGTGATGAAGTGAAGAACCGAATGCTGTGCAGGCGGTGATGACGGCCGAACCTTCGCTCTGATACCAGATGTTGGGGACGAGGGGCCGTCAGTGCGGAAGATCAAGAAGCATTCGATTGCTGAGAGTACCTGCGTATGACAGATTGTATGTCGTTGCACAGAGAGAGAGAGAGGGAGAGAGAGGCACAAAACGACTCTTTATTTCATAAAGCAATAATACAACAACCAACCTTACAAAGAGGTTACAAGGTCACTATATATAGTGACCGACTTAGGGCAACTACCCTTTATGCTAATTACATAAATGGCCAAATACGAGATAGTGTGAATACGTCCATTATACACATGTATTCGACACAGTAAACTCGAGCCGGATTCCCTTCGAGCGACAGTACTCCTGGAACTGCCCCCGGTATTCCCCTCCGTTATCCGCTCGTATCGCTTTCAGCTTCTTGCCGGATTCCCTTTCCACTCTCGCGTGGAGTTCTTTGAAGACGCACAACACTTGGTCCTTTGTCTTCAACGGTGCTGTCCACAGCTTCCGGCTGTGGTCATCAATGAATGTTACGAAGTACTGGGCTCCGCCATGTGACTTCGTTTCTACCTGACACACGTCGGTGTGCACCAACTCCAATGGTGCGCTACGTCTCGTCGGTGGCCTTGAGTGGAAGGAGGTTCGGTTCTGCTTACCGGCCAGGCAGTCGGTGCACTTGTCCAGGTGCACATGCTTCACCGGAATAAGGTTGTCTTCTGCAAGCCTCTTCATCCCCTTCTCACTCATGTGGCACAGTCTTTTGTGCCACAGCTCACCGGCAGTGTCGGCTGCCACATTCAGCTCTTCCGGACATAACCGGGCATTCATCAGGTACAGTGTGTTGACCTTCCGGGCCCGAGCCACTATCAAGCTCCCCTTGCTGAACTTCATGACACCGTTCCGGATGCTACCCGTGTAGCCTTCATCATCTAGCCTGCCGGCCGAAATCAGGTTCAGTCGGACCTCCGGAACGTGTCGGACATTCTTCAGCAGCATTTTGCATCCGGTCGGGGTTGTCAACCACACGTCTCCTATGCCGGCAATCCGGCACGTACCTTCGTTTCCCATCCGAACACAGCCATGCTCGCCGGCTGTGTAGGATGAGAAGTATCTTCTCTCCGGGGTCAGATGGAACGATGCTCCGGAATCGACCACCCAGGTCGTCTCATCGCCGGCTATGTTTAGTTCACCTTCTTCGGTGATGAGCATGATCTCCTCTTCACTTGCCGCGAGTGCCGTCGTTCCTTTCCGGTCCTGTCCTCGCCGATCCGAACCATTCCGGTCCGTGGCTCCCCGGTATGCACCGTTTCTCTCCGGTGACTTCTTCGAATCGGTGTTGTCGGTTCCATTGTCCTTTCGGTAATGCCGACAATTCTTTCGGAAGTGCCCCGGCTTCCCACAGTGGAAGCATGTGGGCCTTCCTCTTGACTGCGACCGGGTCCCCGACTTCTCCCGTCTTTGCGGACTCCGGTTCCATTGTCTTCCCCGATCCAATTCGGTAAACAACATCTTCGGGTCGGAGGCCGGTTCCTTATCTCTCCGACGCGCTTCTTCGTTCAAAATACTTGTCTTTACCGTTTGTAGGGACAAGTTATCTTCGGTGCAGGAGGTGCTGAGAGTTACCACCAAGTTTTCCCAGCTTTCCGGCAATGTACACATCAGAATGATGGCTTGCATTGCATCCTCCAGCGGGAACTTGATCGCCGCAAGCTGGTTCACGAATCCCATGAACGTGCTTACGTGTTCCACCATACTCTCGCCGTCCCGGTACTTGAGATTCACAATCTTCCTCATCAGGGAGGTCCGGTTCAGCGCATTCTTCCTCTCGTAGAGGCCCGACAGCTTCTTCCACATCTCATATGCGTTGGTGTCGTTCGCCACATGTTGTAGGACGCTTACATCGACATATTGTCGGATCGTCGCTACGGCTTTCCGGTTCAGGAGCTTCCACTCCGACTCAAGTACCCCCTTCGGTATTTCCGACCTGTCAATCGGTTCGTACAGGTCCCGAACAATCAGAAGATCTTCCATCTTGATCTTCCAGTCGGCGTAATTCTGCGCATTCAGCACCATCATCCCCGGCTGCCCGCTGCCGCCGCCTTCCATTTTCTGCAACAGTCGCTCTGATACCAGTTTGCGAGGAATAGACACTTCTATTCACCTTCACCACTCGGCCACAACCGAGTAATCGCGAATCGATGCAGCAGAAAATAGGAAATACAGAGAAAAACACGATACACAGGGATTAACGTGGAAAACCCTATACGGGAAAAACCACGGGAGTGCGAGACTCCAAACCAAACTATGCACAGAGAAATATACAATGGCGAGCTGCAAGGCAACGACCTTGAGCTCGCTTCCTTCGCCACAGGCGGCGGTATTACACAGAGGCGTCTACCTCTTCCTCTCTCGCGCTCTATCTCTCTCTCTCTCTCTCTCACGGCTGCTTACACTTCACTCCTCTTGAGTGGAAAAACAGAAAAATGAGAAGCAACAGTAAAACTGTTTGCCCTAAGTCATATTTATACTTATATGACTTTGGGCCATTTACAACTATAGCCTCACGGGCCCATAGCGAACATATTCACGGATATGTCCCTGCATCCGGATCGCTCTCCGGGTACATTCGTCATCCGGTACCGAAACCGGGGTCTTCGTCATCCGGATCCGAAACCGAAACCGGGCTTGTCGGCATTCATCTCCGATATCCGACCATCCCATCCGAAAGGGACCGAAATCCCAACATTGAGGAGGGAGTTGAGAGGAGCCCTTGAGTAAATTAAAATGTTCATACCTGGCTCGTGTGATATCGGATTTTTGTGTTCAAACATGCAAATCGAAGCCAACAACGCTAGCTATGATATCGAATTAAAAAATCAAGATTTTGAAACTCAGGTCGAGAGACATGACGAAAATAGCAAACTTGAGGAGGGGGTTGAGAACAGCCCTTGAGTAAATTAAAATGTTCATACCTGGCTCGTGTGATATCGGATTTTTGTGTTCAAACATGCAAATCGAAGCCAACAACGCGAGCTATGATATGGAATTAAAAAATCAAGATTTTGAAACTCAGGTCGAGAGACATGACGAAAATAGCAAACTTGAGGAGGGGGTTGAGAGGAGCCCTTGAGTAAATTAAAATGTTCATACCTGGCTCGTGTGATATCGGATTTTTGTGTTCAAACATGCGAATCGAAGCCAACAACGTGAGCTATGATATGGAATTAAAAAATCAAGATTTTGAAACTCAGGTCGAGAGACATGACGAAATTACCAAATTTGAGGAGTGAGTTGAGAACAGCCCTTGAGTAAATTAAAATGTTCATACCTCGGTCGTGTGATATCGGATTTTTGTGTTCAAACATGCAAATCGAAGCTTGAAACGCTAGCTATGATATGGAATTAAAAAATCAAGATTTTGAAACTCAGGTCGAGAGACATGACGAAAATAGCAAACATGAGGAGGGAGTTGAGAGGAGCCCTTGAGTAAATTAAAATGTTCATACCTGGGTCGTGTGATATCAGATTTTTGTGTTCAAACATGCAAATCGTAGCTAACAACGCTAGCTATGATATGGAATTAAAAAATCAAGATTTTGAAACTCAGGTCGAGAGACATGACCAAAATAGCAAACTTGAGGAGGGAGTTGAGAGGAGCCCTTAAGTAATTAAAATGTTCATACCTGGCTCGTGTGATATCGGATTTTTGTGTTCAAACATGCGAATCGAAGCCAACTACGTGAGGTATGATATAGAATTAAAAAATCAAGATTTTGAAACTCAGGTCGAGAGACATGACGAAAATAGCAAACTTGAGGAAGGAGTTGAGAAGAGCCCTTGAGTAAATTAAAATGTTCATACCTGGCTCGTGTGATATCGGATTTTTGTGTTCAAACATGCAAATCGAAGCTTGAAACGCTAGCTATGATATGGAATTAAAAAATCAAGATTTTGAAACTCAGGTCGAGAGACATGACGAAAATAGCAAACTTGAGGAGGGAGTTGAGAGGAGCCCTTGAGTAAATTAAAATGTTCATACCTGGCTCGTGTGATATCGGATTTTTGTGTTCAAACATGCAAATCGAAGCTTGAAACGCTAGCTATGATATGGAATTAAAAAATCAAGATTTTTAAACTCAGGTCGAGAGACATGACGAAAATAGCAAACTTGAGGAGGGAGTTGAGAGGAGCCCTTGAGTAAATTAAAATGTTCATACCTGGCTCGTGTGATATCGGATTTTTGTGTTCAAACATGCGAATCGAAGCTTGAAACGCTAGATATGATATGGAATTAAAAAATCAAGATTTTGAAACCCAGGTCGAGAGACATGACGAAAATAGCAAACTTGAGGAGGGAGTTGAGAACAGCCCTTGAGTAAATTAAAATGTTCATACCTGGCTCGTGTGATATCGGATTTTTGTGTTCAAACATGCGAATCGAAGCCAACAACGCGAGCTTTGATATGGAATTAAAAAATCAAGATTTTGAAACTCAGGTCGAGAGACATGACGAAAATAGCAAACTTGAGGAGGGAGTTGAGAGGAGCCCTTGAGTAAATTAAAATGTTCATACCTGGCTCGTGTGATATCGGATTTTTGTGTTCAAACATGCGAATTGAAGCCAACTACGTGAGCTATGATATGGAATTAAAAAATCAAGATTTTGAAACTCAGGTCGAGAGACATGACGAAAATAGCAAACTTGAGGAGGGAGTTGAGAGGAGCCCTTGAGTAAATTAAAATGTTCATACCTGGGTCGTGTGATATCGGATTTTTGTGTTCAAACATGCAAATCGAAGCTAACAACGCTAGCTATGATATGGAATTAAAAAATCAAGATTTTGAAACTCAGGTCGAGAGACATGACGAAAATAGCAAACTTGAGGAGGGAGTTGAGAGGAGCCCTTGAGTAAATTAAAATGTTCATACCTGGGTCGTGTGATATCGGATTTTTGTGTTCAAACATGCGAATTGAAGCCAACTACGTGAGGTATGATATGGAATTAAAAAATCAAGATTTTGAAACTCAGGTCGAGAGACATGACGAAAATAGCAAACTTGAGGAGGGAGTTGAGAGGAGCCCTTGAGTAAATTAAAATGTTCATACCTGGCACGTGTGATATCGGATTTTTGTGTTCAAACATGCGAATTGAAGCCAACTACGTGAGGTATGATATGGAATTAAAAAATCAAGATTTTGAAACTCAGGTCGAGAGACATGACGAAAATAGCAAACTTGAGGAGGGACTTGAGAGGAGCCCTTGAGTAAATTAAAATGTTCATACCTGGCTCGTGTGATATCGGATTTTTGTGTTCAAACATGCGAATCGAAGCCAACAACGCTAGCTATGATATGGAATTAAAAAATCAAGATTTTGAAACCCAGGTCGAGAGACATGACGAAAATAGCAAACTTGAGGAGGGAGTTGAGAGGAGCCCTTGAGTAAATTAAAATGTTTATACCTGGCTCGTGTGATATCGGATTTTTGTGTTCAAACATGCGAATCAAAGCTAACAACGCTAGCTATGATATGGAATTAAAAAATCAAGATTTTGAAACTCAGGTCGAGAGACATGACGAAAATAGCAAACTTGAGGAGGGAGTTGAGAGGAGCCCTTGAGTAAATTAAAATGTTCATACCTGGCTCGTGTGATATCGGATTTTTGTGTTCAAACATGCAAATCGAAGCTTGAAACGCTAGCTATGATATGGAATTAAAAAATCAAGATTTTGAAACTCAGGTCGAGAGACATGACGAAAATAGCAAACTTGAGGAGGGAGTTGAGAGGAGCCCTTGAGAAAATTAAAATGTTCATACCTGGCTCGTGTGATATCGGATTTTTGTGTTCAAACATGCGAATCGAAGCCAACAACGCTAGCTATCATATGGAATTAAAAAATCAAGATTTTGAAACCCAGGTCGAGAGACATGACGAAAATAGCAAACTTGAGGAGGGAGTTGAGAACAGCCCTTGAGTAAATTAAAATGTTCATACCTGGCTCGTGTGATATCGGATTTTTGTGTTCAAACATGCGAATCGAAGCCAACAACGCGAGCTTTGATATGGAATTAAAAAATCAAGATTTTGAAACTCAGGTCGAGAGACATGACGAAAATAGCAAACTTGAGGAGGGAGTTGAGAGGAGCCCTTGAGTAAATTAAAATGTTCATACCTGGGTCGTGTGATATCGGATTTTTGTGTTCAAACATGCAAATCGAAGCTTGAAACGCTAGCTATGATATCGAATTAAAAAATCAAGATTTTTAAACTCAGGTCGAGAGACATGACGAAAATAGCAAACTTGAGGAGGGAGTTGAGAGGAGCCCTTGAGTAAATTAAAATGTTCATACCTGGCTCGTGTGATATCGGATTTTTGTGTTCAAACATGCGAATCGAAGCTTGAAACGCTAGATATGATATGGAATTAAAAAATCAAGATTTTGAAACCCAGGTCGAGAGACATGACGAAAATAGCAAACTTGAGGAGGGAGTTGAGAACAGCCCTTGAGTAAATTAAAATGTTCATACCTGGCTCGTGTGATATCGGATTTTTGTGTTCAAACATGCGAATCGAAGCCAACAACGCGAGCTTTGATATGGAATTAAAAAATCAAGATTTTGAAACTCAGGTCGAGAGACATGACGAAAATAGCAAACTTGAGGAGGGAGTTGAGAGGAGCCCTTGAGTAAATTAAAATGTTCATACCTGGCTCGTGTGATATCGGATTTTTGTGTTCAAACATGCAAATCGAAGCTTGAAACGCTAGCTATGATATGGAATTAAAAAATCAAGATTTTTAAACTCAGGTCGAGAGACATGACGAAAATAGCAAACTTGAGGAGGGAGTTGAGAGGAGCCCTTGAGTAAATTAAAATGTTCATACCTGGGTCGTGTGATATCGGATTTTTGTGTTCAAACATGCGAATCGAAGCCAACAACGCTAGCTATGATATGGAATTAAAAAATCAAGATTTTGAAACTCAGGTCGAGAGACATGACGAAAATAGCAAACTTGAGGAGGGAGTTGAGAAGAGCCCTTGAGTAAATTAAAATGTTCATACCTGGGTCGTGTGATATCGGATTTTTGTGTTCAAACATGCAAATCGAAGCCAACAACGCGAGCTATGATATGGAATTAAAAAATCAAGATTTTGAAACTCAGGTCGAGAGACATGACGAAATTACCAAATTTGAGGAGTGAGTTGAGAACAGCCCTTGAGTAAATTAAAATGTTCATACCTCGGTCGTGTGATATCGGATTTTTGTGTTCAAACATGCAAATCGAAGCTTGAAACGCTAGCTATGATATGGAATTAAAAAATCAAGATTTTGAAACTCAGGTCGAGAGACATGACGAAAATAGCAAACTTGAGGAGGGACTTGAGAGGAGCCCTTGAGTAAATTAAAATGTTCATACCTGGCTCGTGTGATATCACATTTTTGTGTTCAAACATGCAAATCGTAGCTAACAACGCTAGCTATGATATGGAATTAAAAAATCAAGATTTTGAAACTCAGGTCGAGAGACATGACCAAAATAGCAAACTTGAGGAGGGAGTTGAGAGGAGCCCTTAAGTAATTAAAATGTTCATACCTGGCTCGTGTGATATCGGATTTTTGTGTTCAAACATGCAAATCGAAGCCAACTACGTGAGGTATGATATAGAATTAAAAAATCAAGATTTTGAAACTCAGGTCGAGAGACATGACGAAAATAGCAAACTTGAGGAGGGAGTTGAGAAGAGCCCTTGAGTAAATTAAAATGTTCATACCTGGCTCGTGTGATATCGGATTTTTGTGTTCAAACATGCGAATCGAAGCCAACAACGCGAGCTTTGATATGGAATTAAAAAATCAAGATTTTGAAACTCAGGTCGAGAGACATGACGAAAATAGCAAACTTGAGGAGGGAGTTGAGAGGAGCCCTTGAGTAAATTAAAATGTTCATACCTGGGTCGTGTGATATCGGATTTTTGTGTTCAAACATGCGAATTGAAGCCAACTACGTGAGCTATGATATGGAATTAAAAAATCAAGATTTTGAAACTCAGGTCGAGAGACATGACGAAAATAGCAAACTTGAGGAGGGAGTTGAGAGGAGCCCTTGAGTAAATTAAAATGTTCATACCTGGGTCGTGTGATATTGGATTTTTGTGTTCAAACATGCAAATCGAAGCTAACAACGCTAGCTATGATATGGAATTAAAAAATCAAGATTTTGAAACTCAGGTCGAGAGACATGACGAAAATAGCAAACTTGAGGAGGGAGTTGAGAGGAGCCCTTGAGTAAATTAAAATGTTCATACCTGGGTCGTGTGATATCGGATTTTTGTGTTCAAACATGCGAATTGAAGCCAACTACGTGAGGTATGATATGGAATTAAAAAATCAAGATTTTGAAACTCAGGTCGAGAGACATGACGAAAATAGCAAACTTGAGGAGGGAGTTGAGAGGAGCCCTTGAGTAAATTAAAATGTTCATACCTGGCACGTGTGATATCGGATTTTTGTGTTCAAACATGCGAATTGAAGCCAACTACGTGAGGTATGATATGGAATTAAAAAATCAAGATTTTGAAACTCAGGTCGAGAGACATGACGAAAATAGCAAACTTGAGGAGGGACTTGAGAGGAGCCCTTGAGTAAATTAAAATGTTCATACCTGGCTCGTGTGATATCGGATTTTTGTGTTCCAACATGCGAATCGAAGCTTGAAACGCTAGATATGATATGGAATTAAAAAATCAAGATTTTGAAACCCAGGTCGAGAGACATGACGAAAATAGCAAACTTGAGGAGGGAGTTGAGAACAGCCCTTGAGTAAATTAAAATGTTCATACCTGGCTCGTGTGATATCGGATTTTTGTGTTCAAACATGCGAATCGAAGCCAACAACGCGAGCTTTGATATGGAATTAAAAAATCAAGATTTTGAAACTCAGGTCGAGAGACATGACGAAAATAGCAAACTTGAGGAGGGAGTTGAGAGGAGCCCTTGAGTAAATTAAAATGTTCATACCTGGCTCGTGTGATATCGGATTTTTGTGTTCAAACATGCAAATCGAAGCTTGAAACGCTAGCTATGATATGGAATTAAAAAATCAAGATTTTTAAACTCAGGTCGAGAGACATGACGAAAATAGCAAACTTGAGGAGGGAGTTGAGAGGAGCCCTTGAGTAAATTAAAATGTTCATACCTGGGTCGTGTGATATCGGATTTTTGTGTTCAAACATGCGAATCGAAGCCAACAACGCTAGCTATGATATGGAATTAAAAAATCAAGATTTTGAAACTCAGGTCGAGAGACATGACGAAAATAGCAAACTTGAGGAGGGAGTTGAGAAGAGCCCTTGAGTAAATTAAAATGTTCATACCTGGCTCGTGTGATATCGGATTTTTGTGTTCAAACATGCAAATCGAAGCCAACAACGCGAGCTATGATATGGAATTAAAAAATCAAGATTTTGAAACTCAGGTCGAGAGACATGACGAAATTACCAAATTTGAGGAGTGAGTTGAGAACAGCCCTTGAGTAAATTAAAATGTTCATACCTCGGTCGTGTGATATCGGATTTTTGTGTTCAAACATGCAAATCGAAGCTTGAAACGCTAGCTATGATATGGAATTAAAAAATCAAGATTTTGAAACTCAGGTCGAGAGACATGACGAAAATAGCAAACTTGAGGAGGGACTTGAGAGGAGCCCTTGAGTAAATTAAAATGTTCATACCTAGCTCGTGTGATATCACATTTTTGTGTTCAAACATGCAAATCGTAGCTAACAACGCTAGCTATGATATGGAATTAAAAAATCAAGATTTTGAAACTCAGGTCGAGAGACATGACCAAAATAGCAAACTTGAGGAGGGAGTTGAGAGGAGTCCTTAAGTAATTAAAATGTTCATACCTGGCTCGTGTGATATCGGATTTTTGTGTTCAAACATGCAAATCGAAGCCAACTACGTGAGGTATGATATAGAATTAAAAAATCAAGATTTTGAAACTCAGGTCGAGAGACATGACGAAAATAGCAAACTTGAGGAGGGAGTTGAGAAGAGCCCTTGAGTAAATTAAAATGTTCATACCTGGCTCGTGTGATATCGGATTTTTGTGTTCAAACATGCGAATCGAAGCCAACAACGCGAGCTTTGATATGGAATTAAAAAATCAAGATTTTGAAACTCAGGTCGAGAGACATGACGAAAATAGCAAACTTGAGGAGGGAGTTGAGAGGAGCCCTTGAGTAAATTAAAATGTTCATACCTGGGTCGTGTGATATCGGATTTTTGTGTTCAAACATGCGAATTGAAGCCAACTACGTGAGCTATGATATGGAATTAAAAAATCAAGATTTTGAAACTCAGGTCGAGAGACATGACGAAAATAGCAAACTTGAGGAGGGAGTTGAGAGGAGCCCTTGAGTAAATTAAAATGTTCATACCTGGGTCGTGTGATATTGGATTTTTGTGTTCAAACATGCAAATCGAAGCTAACAACGCTAGCTATGATATGGAATTAAAAAATCAAGATTTTGAAACTCAGGTCGAGAGACATGACGAAAATAGCAAACTTGAGGAGGGAGTTGAGAGGAGCCCTTGAGTAAATTAAAATGTTCATACCTGGGTCGTGTGATATCGGATTTTTGTGTTCAAACATGCGAATTGAAGCCAACTACGTGAGGTATGATATGGAATTAAAAAATCAAGATTTTGAAACTCAGGTCGAGAGACATGACGAAAATAGCAAACTTGAGGAGGGAGTTGAGAGGAGCCCTTGAGTAAATTAAAATGTTCATACCTGGCACGTGTGATATCGGATTTTTGTGTTCAAACATGCGAATTGAAGCCAACTACGTGAGGTATGATATGGAATTAAAAAATCAAGATTTTGAAACTCAGGTCGAGAGACATGACGAAAATAGCAAACTTGAGGAGGGACTTGAGAGGAGCCCTTGAGTAAATTAAAATGTTCATACCTGGCTCGTGTGATATCGGATTTTTGTGTTCCAACATGCGAATCGAAGCTTGAAACGCTAGATATGATATGGAATTAAAAAATCAAGATTTTGAAACCCAGGTCGAGAGACATGACGAAAATAGCAAACTTGAGGAGGGAGTTGAGAACAGCCCTTGAGTAAATTAAAATGTTCATACCTGGCTCGTGTGATATCGGATTTTTGTGTTCAAACATGCGAATCGAAGCCAACAACGCGAGCTTTGATATGGAATTAAAAAATCAAGATTTTGAAACTCAGGTCGAGAGACATGACGAAAATAGCAAACTTGAGGAGGGAGTTGAGAGGAGCCCTTGAGTAAATTAAAATGTTCATACCTGGCTCGTGTGATATCGGATTTTTGTGTTCAAACATGCAAATCGAAGCTTGAAACGCTAGCTATGATATGGAATTAAAAAATCAAGATTTTTAAACTCAGGTCGAGAGACATGACGAAAATAGCAAACTTGAGGAGGGAGTTGAGAGGAGCCCTTGAGTAAATTAAAATGTTCATACCTGGGTCGTGTGATATCGGATTTTTGTGTTCAAACATGCGAATCGAAGCCAACAACGCTAGCTATGATATGGAATTAAAAAATCAAGATTTTGAAACTCAGGTCGAGAGACATGACGAAAATAGCAAACTTGAGGAGGGAGTTGAGAAGAGCCCTTGAGTAAATTAAAATGTTCATACCTGGCTCGTGTGATATCGGATTTTTGTGTTCAAACATGCAAATCGAAGCCAACAACGCGAGCTATGATATGGAATTAAAAAATCAAGATTTTGAAACTCAGGTCGAGAGACATGACGAAATTACCAAATTTGAGGAGTGAGTTGAGAACAACCCTTGAGTAAATTAAAATGTTCATACCTCGGTCGTGTGATATCGGATTTTTGTGTTCAAACATGCAAATCGAAGCTTGAAACGCTAGCTATGATATGGAATTAAAAAATCAAGATTTTGAAACTCAGGTCGAGAGACATGACGAAAATAGCAAACTTGAGGAGGGACTTGAGAGGAGCCCTTGAGTAAATTAAAATGTTCATACCTGGCTCGTGTGATATCACATTTTTGTGTTCAAACATGCAAATCGTAGCTAACAACGCTAGCTATGATATGGAATTAAAAAATCAAGATTTTGAAACTCAGGTCGAGAGACATGACCAAAATAGCAAACTTGAGGAGGGAGTTGAGAGGAGCCCTTAAGTAATTAAAATGTTCATACCTGGCTCGTGTGATATCGGATTTTTGTGTTCAAACATGCAAATCGAAGCCAACTACGTGAGGTATGATATAGAATTAAAAAATCAAGATTTTGAAACTCAGGTCGAGAGACATGACGAAAATAGCAAACTTGAGGAGGGAGTTGAGAAGAGCCCTTGAGTAAATTAAAATGTTCATACCTGGCTCGTGTGATATCGGATTTTTGTGTTCAAACATGCGAATCGAAGCCAACAACGCGAGCTTTGATATGGAATTAAAAAATCAAGATTTTGAAACTCAGGTCGAGAGACATGACGAAAATAGCAAACTTGAGGAGGGAGTTGAGAGGAGCCCTTGAGTAAATTAAAATGTTCATACCTGGCTCGTGTGATATCGGATTTTTGTGTTCAAACATGCAAATCGAAGCTTGAAACGCTAGCTATGATATGGAATTAAAAAATCAAGATTTTGAAACTCAGGTCGAGAGACATGACGAAAATAGCAAACTTGAGGAGGGAGTTGAGAGGAGCCCTTGAGAAAATTAAAATGTTCATACCTGGCTCGTGTGATATCGGATTTTTGTGTTCAAACATGCGAATCGAAGCCAACAACGCTAGCTATCATATGGAATTAAAAAATCAAGATTTTGAAACCCAGGTCGAGAGACATGACGAAAATAGCAAACTTGAGGAGGGAGTTGAGAGGAGCCCTTGAGTAAATTAAAATGTTCATACCTGGGTCGTGTGATATCGGATTTTTGTGTTCAAACATGCAAATCGAAGCTAACAACGCTAGCTATGATATGGAATTAAAAAATCAAGATTTTGAAACTCAGGTCGAGAGACATGACGAAAATAGCAAACTTGAGGAGGGAGTTGAGAGGAGCCCTTGAGTAAATTAAAATGTTCATACCTGGGTCGTGTGATATCGGATTTTTGTGTTCAAACATGCGAATTGAAGCCAACTACGTGAGGTATGATATGGAATTAAAAAATCAAGATTTTGAAACTCAGGTCGAGAGACATGACGAAAATAGCAAACTTGAGGAGGGACTTGAGAGGAGCCCTTTAGTAAATTAAAATGTTCATACCTGGCTCGTGTGATATCGGATTTTTGTGTTCAAACATGCGAATCGAAGCCAACAACGCTAGCTATGATATGGAATGAAAAAATCAAGATTTTGAAACCCAGGTCGAGAGACATGACGAAAATAGCAAACTTGAGGAGGGAGTTGAGAGGAGCCCTTGAGTAAATTAAAATGTTTATACCTGGCTCGTGTGATATCGGATTTTTGTGTTCAAACATGCGAATCAAAGCTAACAACGCTAGCTATGATATGGAATTAAAAAATCAAGATTTTGAAACTCAGGTCGAGAGACATGACGAAAATAGCAAACTTGAGGAGGGAGTTGAGAGGAGCCCTTGAGTAAATTAAAATGTTCATACCTGGCTCGTGTGATATCGGATTTTTGTGTTCAAACATGCAAATCGAAGCTTGAAACGCTAGCTATGATATGGAATTAAAAAATCAAGATTTTGAAACTCAGGTCGAGAGACATGACGAAAATAGCAAACTTGAGGAGGGAGTTGAGAGGAGCCCTTGAGTAAATTAAAATGTTCATACCTGGCTCGTGTGATATCGGATTTTTGTGTTCAAACATGCGAATCGAAGCTTGAAACGCTAGATATGATATGGAATTAAAAAATCAAGATTTTGAAACCCAGGTCGAGAGACATGACGAAAATAGCAAACTTGAGGAGGGAGTTGAGAACAGCCCTTGAGTAAATTAAAATGTTTATACCTGGCTCGTGTGATATCGGATTTTTGTGTTCAAACATGCGAATCAAAGCTAACAACGCTAGCTATGATATGGAATTAAAAAATCAAGATTTTGAAACTCAGGTCGAGAGACATGACGAAAATAGCAAACTTGAGGAGGGAGTTGAGAGGAGCCCTTGAGTAAATTAAAATGTTCATACCTGGCTCGTGTGATATCGGATTTTTGTGTTCAAACATGCAAATCGAAGCTTGAAACGCTAGCTATGATATGGAATTAAAAAATCAAGATTTTGAAACTCAGGTCGAGAGACATGACGAAAATAGTAAACTTGAGGAGGGAGTTGAGAGGAGCCCTTGAGAAAATTAAAATGTTCATACCTGGCTCGTGTGATATCGGATTTTTGTGTTCAAACATGCGAATCGAAGCTTGAAACGCTAGATATGATATGGAATTAAAAAATCAAGATTTTGAAACTCAGGTCGAGAGACATGACGAAAATAGCAAACTTGAGGAGGGAGTTGAGAACAGCCCTTGAGTAAATTAAAATGTTCATACCTGGCTCGTGTGATATCGGATTTTTGTGTTCAAACATGCGAATCGAAGCCAACAACGCGAGCTTTGATATGGAATTAAAAAATCAAGATTTTGAAACTCAGGTCGAGAGACATGACGAAAATAGCAAACTTGAGGAGGGAGTTGAGAGGAGCCCTTGAGTAAATTAAAATGTTCATACCTGGCTCGTGTGATATCGGATTTTTGTGTTCAAACATGCAAATCGAAGCTTGAAACGCTAGCTATGATATGGAATTAAAAAATCAAGATTTTTAAACTCAGGTCGAGAGACATGACGAAAATAGCAAACTTGAGGAGGGAGTTGAGAGGAGCCCTTGAGTAAATTAAAATGTTCATACCTGGCTCGTGTGATATCGGATTTTTGTGTTCAAACATGCGAATCGAAGCCAACAACGCTAGCTATCATATGGAATTAAAACATCAAGATTTTGAAACCCAGGTCGAGAGACATGACGAAAATAGCAAACTTGAGGAGGGAGTTGAGAACAGCCCTTGAGTAAATTAAAATGTTCATACCTGGCTCGTGTGATATCGGATTTTTGTGTTCAAACATGCGAATCGAAGCCAACAACGCTAGCTATCATATGGAATTAAAACATCAAGATTTTGAAACCCAGGTCGAGAGACATGACGAAAATAGCAAACTTGAGGAGGGAGTTGAGAACAGCCCTTGAGTAAATTAAAATGTTCATACCTGGCTCGTGTGATATCGGATTTTTGTGTTCAAACATGCGAATCGAAGCCAACAACGTTAGCTATGATATGGAATTAAAAAATCAAGATTTTGAAACCCAGGTCGAGAGACATGACGAAAATAGCAAACTTGAGGAGGGAGTTGAGAGGAGCCCTTGAGTAAATTAAAATGTTCATACCTGGCTCGTGTGATATCGGATTTTTGTGTTCAAACATGCGAATCAAAGCTAACAACGCTAGCTATGATATGGAATTAAAAAATCAAGATTTTGAAACTCAGGTCGAGAGACATGACGAAAATAGCAAACTTGAGGAGGGAGTTGAGAGGAGCCCTTGAGTAAATTAAAATGTTCATACCTGGCTCGTGTGATATCGGATTTTTGTGTTCAAACATGCGAATCGAAGCCAACAACGCTAGCTATGATATGGAATTAAAAAATCAAGATTTTGAAACCCAGGTCGAGAGACATGACGAAAATAGCAAACTTGAGGAGGGAGTTGAGAGGAGCCCTTGAGTAAATTAAAATATTCATACCTGGCTCGTGTGATATCGGATTTTTGTGTTCAAACATGCGAATCAAAGCTAACAACGCTAGCTATGATATGGAATTAAAAAATCAAGATTTTGAAACTCAGGTCGAGAGACATGACGAAAATAGCAAACTTGAGGAGGGAGTTGAGAGGAGCCCTTGAGTAAATTAAAATGTTCATACCTGGCTCGTGTGATATCGGATTTTTGTGTTCAAACATGCGAATCGAAGCCAACAACGTTAGCTATGATATGGAATTAAAAAATCAAGATTTTGAAACCCAGGTCGAGAGACATGACGAAAATAGCAAACTTGAGGAGGGAGTTGAGAACAGCCCTTGAGTAAATTAAAATGTTCATACCTGGCTCGTGTGATATCGGATTTTTGTGTTCAAACATGCGAATCGAAGCCAACAACGCTAGCTATCATATGGAATTAAAACATCAAGATTTTGAAACCCAGGTCGAGAGACATGACGAAAATAGCAAACTTGAGGAGGGAGTTGAGAACAGCCCTTGAGTAAATTAAAATGTTCATACCTGGCTCGTGTGATATCGGATTTTTGTGTTCAAACATGCGAATCGAAGCCAACAACGTTAGCTATGATATGGAATTAAAAAATCAAGATTTTGAAACCCAGGTCGGATTTTTGTGTTCAAACATGCGAATCAAAGCTAACAACGCTAGCTATGATATGGAATTAAAAAATCAAGATTTTGAAACTCAGGTCGAGAGACATGACGAAAATAGCAAACTTGAGGAGGGAGTTGAGAGGAGCCCTTGAGTAAATTAAAATGTTCATACCTGGCTCGTGTGATATCGGATTTTTGTGTTCAAACATGCGAATCGAAGCCAACAACGTTAGCTATGATATGGAATTAAAAAATCAAGATTTTGAAACCCAGGTCGAGAGACATGACGAAAATAGCAAACTTGAGGAGGGAGTTGAGAACAGCCCTTGAGTAAATTAAAATGTTCATACCTGGCTCGTGTGATATCGGATTTTTGTGTTCAAACATGCGAATCGAAGCCAACAACGCTAGCTATGATATGGTATTAAAAAATCAAGATTTTGAAACCCAGGTCGAGAGACATGACGAAAATAGCAAACTTGAGGAGGGAGTTGAGAGGAGCCCTTGAGTAAATTAAAATGTTCATACCTGGCTCGTGTGATATCGGATTTTTGTGTTCAAACATGCGAATCGAAGCCAACAACGTTAGCTATGATATGGAATTAAAAAATCAAGATTTTGAAACCCAGGTCGAGAGACATGACGAAAATAGCAAACTTGAGGAGGGAGTTGAGAGGAGCCCTTGAGTAAATTAAAATGTTCATACCTGGCTCGTGTGATATCGGATTTTTGTGTTCAAACATGCGAATCGAAGCCAACAACGTTAGCTATGATATGGAATTAAAAAATCAAGATTTTGAAACCCAGGTCGAGAGACATGACGAAAATAGCAAACTTGAGGAGGGAGTTGAGAACAGCCCTTGAGTAAATTAAAATGTTCATACCTGGCTCGTGTGATATCGGATTTTTGTGTTCAAACATGCGAATCGAAGCCAACAACGCTAGCTATCATATGGAATTAAAACATCAAGATTTTGAAACCCAGGTCGAGAGACATGACGAAAATAGCAAACTTGAGGAGGGAGTTGAGAACAGCCCTTGAGTAAATTAAAATGTTCATACCTGGCTCGTGTGATATCGGATTTTTGTGTTCAAACATGCGAATCGAAGCCAACAACGCGAGCTTTGATATGGAATTAAAAAATCAAGATTTTGAAACTCAGGTCGAGAGACATGACGAAAATAGCAAACTTGAGGAGGGAGTTGAGAGGAGCCCTTAAGTAATTAAAATATTCATACCTGGCTCGTGTGATATCGGATTTTTGTGTTCAAACATGCGAATCGAAGCTAACTACGTGAGGTATGATATGGAATTAAAAAATCAAGATTTTGAAACTCAGGTCGAGAGACATGACAAAATACCAAACTTGAGGAGGGAGTTGAGAGGAGCCCTTGAGTAAATTAAAATGTTCATACCTGGCTCGTGTGATATCGGATTTTTGTGTTCAAACATGCGAATCGAAGCCAACAACGCTAGCTATGATATGGAATTAAAAAATCAAGATTTTGAAACTCAGGTCGAGAGACATGACGAAAATAGCAAACTTGAGGAGGGCGTTGAGAAGAGCCCTTGAGTAAATTAAAATGTTCATACCTGGCTCGTGTGATATCGGATTTTTGTGTTCAAACATGCGAATCGAAGCCAACAACGCTAGCTATGATATGGAATTAAAAAATCAAGATTTTGAAACTCAGGTCGAGAGACATGACGAAAATAGCAAACTTGAGGAGGGAGTTGAGAGGAGCCCTTGAGTAAATTAAAATGTTCATACCTGGGTCGTGTGATATCGGATTTTTGTGTTCAAACATGCGAATCGAAGCCAACAACGCTAGCTATGATATGGAATTAAAAAATCAAGATTTTGAAACTCAGGTCGAGAGACATGACGAAAATAGCAAACTTGAGGAGGGCGTTGAGAAGAGCCCTTGAGTAAATTAAAATGTTCATACCTGGCTCGTGTGATATCGGATTTTTGTGTTCAAACATGCGAATCGAAGCCAACAACGCTAGCTATGATATGGAATTAAAAAATCAAGATTTTGAAACTCAGGTCGAGAGACATGACGAAAATAGCAAACTTGAGGAGGGAGTTGAGAGGAGCCCTTGAGTAAATTAAAATGTTCATACCTGGCTCGTGTGATATCGGATTTTTGTGTTCAAACATGCGAATCGAAGC